>NW_027474377.1:0-50055 GCF_050947335.1 Megachile rotundata
AGTTAGATTGATAATAGTGAGTGAAATAAGTATAGTAATTGTCGTTCTGTCGATCATATAAGCATAATATGGCTAATAATATGAGTTAGATTGATAATAATCAGAGTAATAAGTATAGTAATTGTCGTTCTATCGATGATTTAAGCATAATATGGCTAATAATATGAGTTAGATTGATAATAATAAGAGTAATGAGTATAGTAATTGTAGTTCTATCGATCATTTAAGCATAATATGGCTATTAATATGAGATAGATTGATAATAATAAGAGTCATAAGTATAGTAATTGTCGTTCTATAGATCATGTTTGCATAATACCGTTAATAATATGAGTTAGATTGATAACAGTGAGTGTAAGAAGTATAGTAATTGTCTTTCTGTCGATCATATAAGCATAATATGGCTAATAATATGAGGTAGATTGATAATAATAAGAGTAATAAGAGTAGTAATTGTCGTTCTATCGATCACATAAGCATAGTATGGCTAATAATATGAGTTAGGTTTATAATAATATGAGTACTAAGTATAGTAATTGTCGTTCTATCCATCACATAAGCATAATATGGCTAATAATATGAGGTAGAATGATAATAATAAGAGTAATAAGAGCAGTAATTGTCGTTCTATCGATCACATAAGCAAAGTATGGCTAATAATATAAGTTAGGTTGATAATAATATGAGTACTAAGTACAGTAATTGTCGTTCTATCGATCACATAAGCATAATATGGCTAATAATATGAGTTAGATTGATAATGATAAGAGTAATAAGTGTAGTAATTGTCGTTCTATCGATCACATGAGCATGAAATGGCTAATAATACGAGTTAGATTGATAATAGTAAGAGTAATAAGTATAGTAATTGTCGTTCTATCGATCATATAAGCATAATATGGCTAATAATATGAGTTAGGTCGATAATAATAAGAGTAATAAGTATAGTAATTGTCGTTCTATCGATCATATTTGCATAATATGGTTAATAATATCAGTTAGATTGATAACAGTGAGTGTAATAAGTATAGTAATTGTCGTTCTGTCGATCATATAAGCATAATATGTCTAATAATATGAGTTAGATTGATAATAACAAAAGTAATAAGTGTAGTAATTGTCGTTCTATCGAAAACATAACCATAATATGGCTAATAATATGAGTTAGATTTATAATAATAAGAGTAATAAGTATAGTAGTTGTCGTTCTATCGATCATATAAGCATAATATGGCTAATAATATGAGTAAGATTGATAATAAAAAGAGTAATAAGTATAGTAATTGTCGTCCTATCGATCACATAAGCATAATATGGCTAATAATATGAGTTAGATTGATAATAATAGGAGTAATGAGTACAGCAATTGTCGTTCTATCGATCATATAAGCATAATATGGCTAATAATATGAGTTAGATTGATAATGATAAGAGGGTTAAGTATAGTAATTGTCGTTCTATCGATCATATCTGCATAATATGGTTAATAATATGAGTTAGATTGATAACAGTGAGTGAAATAAGTATAGTAATTGTCGTGCTATCGATCATATAAGCATAATATGGCTAATAATATGAGTTAGATTGATAATAATATGAGTAATGAGTATAGTAATTGTAGTTCTATCGATCATATCTGCATAATATTGTTAATAATATGAGTTAGATTCATAATAATAAGAGTAATAAGTATAGTAATTGTAGTTCTATCGGTCATTTAAGCATAATATGGCTAATAATATGAGTTAGATTGATAATAATAAGAGTAATGAGTATAGTAATTGTAGTTCTATCGATCATTTAAGCATAATATGGCTATTAATATGAGATAGATTGATAATAATAAGACTCATAAGTATAGTAATTGTCGTTCTCTCGATCATATAAGCATAATATGTCTAATAATATGAGTTAGATTGATAATAACAAAAGTAATAAGTGTAGTAATTGTCGTTCTATCGAAAACATAACCATAATATGGCTAATAATATGAGTTAGATTTATAATAATAAGAGTAATAAGTATAGTAGTTGTCGTTCTATCGATCATATAAGCATAACATGGCTAATAATATGAGTTAGATTGATAATAAAAAGAGTAATAAGTATAGTAATTGTCGTCCTATCGGTCATATAAGCATAACATGGCTAATAATATGAGTTAGATTGATAATAATAAGAGTAATAAGTATAGTAATTGTCGTTCTATCGATCATATAAGCATAATATGGGTAATAATATGAGTTAGATTGATAATGATAAGAGTAATAAGTACAGTAATTGTCGTTCTATCGATCATATAAGCATAATATGACTAATAATATGTGTTAGATTGATAACAGTGAGTGTAATATGTATAGTAATTATCGTTCTGTCGATCATATCAGCATAATATGGCTAATAATATGAGTTAGATTCATAATAATAAGAGTAATAAGTATAGTAATTGTAGTTCTATCGGTCATTTAAGCATAACATGGCTAATAATATGAGTTAGATTGATAATAATAAGAGTAATGAGTATAGTAATTGTAGTTCTATCGATCATTTAAGCATAATATGGCTATTAATATGAGATAGATTGATAATAATAAGAGTCATAAGTATAGTAATTGTCGTTCTCTCGATCATATAAGCATAATATGTCTAATAATATGAGTTAGATTGATAATAACAAAAGTAATAAGTGTAGTAATTGTCGTTCTATCGAAAACATAACCATAATATGGCTAATAATATGAGTTAGATTTATAATAATAAGAGTAATAAGTATAGTAGTTGTCGTTCTATCGATCATATAAGCATAACATGGCTAATAATATGAGTTAGATTGATAATAAAAAGAGTAATAAGTATAGTAATTGTCGTCCTATCGGTCATATAAGCATAACATGGCTAATAATATGAGTTAGATTGATAATAATAAGAGTAATAAGTATAGTAATTGTCGTTCTATCGATCATATAAGCATAATATGGGTAATAATATGAGTTAGATTGATAATGATAAGAGTAATAAGTACAGTAATTGTCGTTCTATCGATCATATAAGCATAATATGACTAATAATATGTGTTAGATTGATAACAGTGAGTGTAATATGTATAGTAATTATCGTTCTGTCGATCATATCAGCATAATATGGCTAATAATATGAGTTAGATTGATAATAATAAGAGTAATGAGTATAGTAATTGTAGTTCTATCGATCATTTAAGCATAATATGGCTATTAATATGAGATAGATTGATAATAATAAGAGTCATAAGTATAGTAATTGTCGTTCTATAGATCATATTTGCATAATACGGTTAATAATATGAGTTAGATTGATAACAGTGAGTGTAAGAAGTATAGTAATTGTCTTTCTGTCGATCATATAAGCATAATATGGCTAATAATATGAGGTAGATTGATAATAATAAGAGTAATAAGTGTAGTAATTGTCGTTCTATCGATCACATGAGCATGATATGGCTAATAATACGAGTTAGATTGATAATAGTAAGAGTAATAAGTATAGTAATTGTCGTTCTATCGATCATATAAGCATAATATGGCTAATAATATGAGTTAGGTCGATAATAATAAGAGTAATAAGTATAGTAATTGTCGTTCTATCGATCATATTTGCATAATATGGTTAATAATATCAGTTAGATTGATAACAGTGAGTGTAATAAGTATAGTAATTGTCGTTCTGTCGATCATATAAGCATAATATGTCTAATAATATGAGTTAGATTGATAATAACAAAAGTAATAAGTGTAGTAATTGTCGTTCTATCGAAAACATAACCGTAATATGGCTAATAATATGAGTTAGATTTATAATAATAAGAGTAATAAGTATAGTAATTGTCGTCCTATCGATCATATAAGCATAACATGGCTAATAATATGAGTTAGATTGATAATAATAAGAGTAATAAGGATAGTAATTGTCGTTCTATCGATCATATTAGCATAATATGGTTAATCATATGAGTTAGATTGATAATAATAAGAGAAATGAGTATAGTAATTGTCGTTCTATCGATCATATAAGCATAATATGGCTAATAATATGAGTTAGATTGATAATAATAAGAGTAATATGTATAGTAATTGTAGTTCTATCGGTCATTTAAGCATAATATGGCTAATAATATGAGTTAGATTGATAATAATAAGAGTAATAAGTATAGTAATTGTCGTTCTATCGATCATATAAGCATAATATGGCTAATAATATGAGTTAGATTGATAATAATAAGAGTAATGACTATAGTAATTGTCGTTCTATCGATCATATAAGCATAATATGGCTAATAATATGAGTTAGATTGATAATAATAGGAGTAATGAGTACAGTAATTGTCGTTCTATCGATCATATAAGCATAATATGGCTAATAATATGAGTTAGATTGATAATAATATGAGTAATGAGTATAGTAATTGTAGTTCTATCGATGATATCTGCATAATATGGTTAATAATATGAGTTAGATTGATAATAGTGAGTGAAATAAGTATAGTAATTGTCGTTCTGTCGATCATATAAGCATAATATGGCTAATAATATGAGTTAGATTGATAATAATCAGAGTAATAAGTATAGTAATTGTCGTTCTATCGATGATTTAAGCATAATATGGCTAATAATATGAGTTAGATTGATAATAATAAGAGTAATGAGTATAGTAATTGTAGTTCTATCGATCATTTAAGCATAATATGGCTATTAATATGAGATAGATTGATAATAATAAGAGTCATAAGTATAGTAATTGTCGTTCTATAGATCATGTTTGCATAATACCGTTAATAATATGAGTTAGATTGATAACAGTGAGTGTAACAAGTATAGTAATTGTCTTTCTGTCGATCATATAAGCATAATATGGCTAATAATATGAGGTAGATCGATAATAATAAGCGTAATAAGAGCAGTAATTGTCGTTCTATCGATCACATAAGCATAGTATGGCTAATAATATAAGTTAGGTTGATAATAATATGAGTACTAAGTACAGTAATTGTCGTTCTATCGATCACATAAGCATAATATGGCTAATAATATGAGTTAGATTGATAATGATAAGAGTAATAAGTGTAGTAATTGTCGTTCTATCGATCACATAAGCATGATATGGCTAATAATATGAGTTAGATTGATAATAGTAAGAGTAATAAGTATAGTAATTGTCGTTCTATCGATCATATAAGCATAATATGGCTAATAATATGAGTTAGGTTGATAATAATAAGAGTAATAAGTATAGTAATTGTCGTTCTATCGATCATATTTGCATAGTATGGTTAATAATATCAGTTAGATTGATAACAGTGAGTGTAATAAGTATAGTAATTGTCGTTCTCTCGATCATATAAGCATAATATGTCTAATAATATGAGTTAGATTGATAATAACAAAAGTAATAAGTGTAGTAATTGTCGTTCTATCGAAAACATAACCATAATATGGCTAATAATATGAGTTAGATTTATAATAATAAGAGTAATAAGTATAGTAGTTGTCGTTCTATCGATCATATAAGCATAACATGGCTAATAATATGAGTTAGATTGATAATAAAAAGAGTAATAAGTATAGTAATTGTCGTCCTATCGGTCATATAAGCATAACATGGCTAATAATATGAGTTAGATTGATAATAATAAGAGTAATAAGTATAGTAATTGTCGTTCTATCGATCATATAAGCATCATATGGGTAATAATATGAGTTAGATTGATAATGATAAGAGTAATAAGTACAGTAATTGTCGTTCTATCGATCATATAAGCATAATATGACTAATAATATGAGTTAGATTGATAACAGTGAGTGTAATATGTATAGTAATTATCGTTCTGTCGATCATATCAGCATAATATGGCTAATAATATGAGTTAGATTGATAATAATAAGAGTAATGAGTATAGTAATTGTAGTTCTATCGATCATATCTGCATAATATGGTAAATAATATGAGTCAGATTGATAATAGTGAGTGTAATAAGTACACTAATTGTCGTTCTATCGATCATATAAGCAAAATATGGCTAATAATATGAGTTAGATTGATAATAATAGGAGTAATGACTATAGTAATTGTCGTTCTATCGATCATATAAGCATAATATGGCTAATAATATGAGTTAGATTGATAATAATAGGAGTAATGAGTACAGTAATTGTCGTTCTATCGATCATATAAGCATAATATGGCTAATAATATGAGTTAGATTGATAATAATATGAGTAATGAGTATAGTAATTGTAGTTCTATCGATGATATCTGCATAATATGGTTAATAATATGAGTTAGATTGATAATAGTGAGTGAAATAAGTATAGTAATTGTCGTTCTGTCGATCATATAAGCATAATATGGCTAATAATATGAGTTAGATTGATAATAATCAGAGTAATAAGTATAGTAATTGTCGTTCTATCGATGATTTAAGCATAATATGGCTAATAATATGAGTTAGATTGATAATAATAAGAGTAATGAGTATAGTAATTGTAGTTCTATCGATCATTTAAGCATATTATGGCTATTAATATGAGATAGATTGATAATAATAAGAGTCATAAGTATAGTAATTGTCGTTCTATAGATCATATTTGCATAATACCGTTAATAATATGAGTTAGATTGATAACAGTGAGTGTAACAAGTATAGTAATTGTCTTTCTGTCGATCATATAAGCATAATATGGCTAATAATATGAGGTAGATTGATAATAATAAGAGTAATAAGAGCAGTAATTGTCGTTCTATCGATCACATAAGCATAGTATGGCTAATAATATAAGTTAGGTTGATAATAATATGAGTACTAAGTACAGTAATTGTCGTTCTATCGATCACATAAGCATAATATGGCTAATAATATGAGTTAGATTGATAATAATAGGAGTAATGAGTACAGCAATTGTCGTTCTATCGATCATATAAGCATAATATGGCTAATAATATGAGTTAGATTGATAATGATAAGAGGGTTAAGTATAGTAATTGTCGTTCTATCGATCATATCTGCATAATATGGTTAATAATATGAGTTAGATTGATAACAGTGAGTGAAATAAGTATAGTAATTGTCGTGCTATCGATCACATAAGCATAATATGGCTAATAATATGAGTTAGATTGATAATAATATGAGTAATGAGTATAGTAATTGTAGTTCTATCGATCATATCTGAATAATATTGTTAATAATATGAGTTAGATTCATAATAATAAGAGTAATAAGTATAGTAATTGTAGTTCTATCGGTCATTTAAGCATAATATGGCTAATAATATGAGTTAGATTGATAATAATAAGAGTAATGAGTATAGTAATTGTAGTTCTATCGATCATTTAAGCATAATATGGCTATTAATATGAGATAGATTGATAATAATAAGAGTCATAAGTATAGTAATTGTCGTTCTCTCGATCATATAAGCATAATATGTCTAATAATATGAGTTAGATTGATAATAACAAAAGTAATAAGTGTAGTAATTGTCGTTCTATCGAAAACATAACCATAATATGGCTAATAATATGAGTTAGATTTATAATAATAAGAGTAATAAGTATAGTAGTTGTCGTTCTATCGATCATATAAGCATAACATGGCTAATAATATGAGTTAGATTGATAATAAAAAGAGTAATAAGTATAGTAATTGTCGTCCTATCGGTCATATAAGCATAACATGGCTAATAATATGAGTTAGATTGATAATAATAAGAGTAATAAGTATAGTAATTGTCGTTCTATCGATCATATAAGCATAATATGGGTAATAATATGAGTTAGATTGATAATGATAAGAGTAATAAGTACAGTAATTGTCGTTCTATCGATCATATAAGCATAATATGACTAATAATATGTGTTAGATTGATAACAGTGAGTGTAATATGTATAGTAATTATCGTTCTGTCGATCATATCAGCATAATATGGCTAATAATATGAGTTAGATTGATAATAATAAGAGTAATGAGTATAGTAATTGTAGTTCTATCGATCATTTAAGCATAATATGGCTATTAATATGAGATAGATTGATAATAATAAGAGTCATAAGTATAGTAATTGTCGTTCTATAGATCATATTTGCATAATACGGTTAATAATATGAGTTAGATTGATAACAGTGAGTGTAAGAAGTATAGTAATTGTCTTTCTGTCGATCATATAAGCATAATATGGCTAATAATATGAGGTAGATTGATAATAATAAGAGTAATAAGAGTAGTAATTGTCGTTCTATCGATCACATAAGCATAGTATGGCTAATAATATGAGTTAGGTTTATAATAATATGAGTACTAAGTATAGTAATTGTCGTTCTATCCATCACATAAGCATAATATGGCTAATAATATGAGGTAGAATGATAATAATAAGAGTAATAAGAGCAGTAATTGTCGTTCTATCGATCACATAAGCAAAGTATGGCTAATAATATAAGTTAGGTTGATAATAATATGAGTACTAAGTACAGTAATTGTCGTTCTATCGATCACATAAGCATAATATGGCTAATAATATGAGTTAGATTGATAATGATAAGAGTAATAAGTGTAGTAATTGTCGTTCTATCGAAAACATAACCATAATATGGCTAATAATATGAGTTAGATTTATAATAATAAGAGTAATAAGTATAGTAGTTGTCGTTCTATCGATCATATAAGCATAACATGGCTAATAATATGAGTTAGATTGATAATAAAAAGAGTAATAAGTATAGTAATTGTCGTCCTATCGGTCATATAAGCATAACATGGCTAATAATATGAGTTAGATTGATAATAATAAGAGTAATAAGTATAGTAATTGTCGTTCTATCGATCATATAAGCATAATATGGGTAATAATATGAGTTAGATTGATAATGATAAGAGTAATAAGTACAGTAATTGTCGTTCTATCGATCATATAAGCATAATATGACTAATAATATGTGTTAGATTGATAACAGTGAGTGTAATATGTATAGTAATTATCGTTCTGTCGATCATATCAGCATAATATGGCTAATAATATGAGTTAGATTGATAATAATAAGAGTAATGAGTATAGTAATTGTAGTTCTATCGATCATTTAAGCATAATATGGCTATTAATATGAGATAGATTGATAATAATAAGAGTCATAAGTATAGTAATTGTCGTTCTATAGATCATATTTGCATAATACGGTTAATAATATGAGTTAGATTGATAACAGTGAGTGTAAGAAGTATAGTAATTGTCTTTCTGTCGATCATATAAGCATAATATGGCTAATAATATGAGGTAGATTGATAATAATAAGAGTAATAAGAGTAGTAATTGTCGTTCTATCGATCACATAAGCATAGTATGGCTAATAATATGAGTTAGGTTTATAATAATATGAGTACTAAGTATAGTAATTGTCGTTCTATCCATCACATAAGCATAATATGGCTAATAATATGAGGTAGAATGATAATAATAAGAGTAATAAGAGCAGTAATTGTCGTTCTATCGATCACATAAGCAAAGTATGGCTAATAATATAAGTTAGGTTGATAATAATATGAGTACTAAGTACAGTAATTGTCGTTCTATCGATCACATAAGCATAATATGGCTAATAATATGAGTTAGATTGATAATGATAAGAGTAATAAGTGTAGTAATTGTCGTTCTATCGATCACATGAGCATGAAATGGCTAATAATACGAGTTAGATTGATAATAGTAAGAGTAATAAGTATAGTAATTGTCGTTCTATCGATCATATAAGCATAATATGGCTAATAATATGAGTTAGGTCGATAATAATAAGAGTAATAAGTATAGTAATTGTCGTTCTATCGATCATATTTGCATAATATGGTTAATAATATCAGTTAGATTGATAACAGTGAGTGTAATAAGTATAGTAATTGTCGTTCTGTCGATCATATAAGCATAATATGTCTAATAATATGAGTTAGATTGATAATAACAAAAGTAATAAGTGTAGTAATTGTCGTTCTATCGAAAACATAACCATAATATGGCTAATAATATGAGTTAGATTTATAATAATAAGAGTAATAAGTATAGTAGTTGTCGTTCTATCGATCATATAAGCATAATATGGCTAATAATATGAGTAAGATTGATAATAAAAAGAGTAATAAGTATAGTAATTGTCGTCCTATCGATCACATAAGCATAATATGGCTAATAATATGAGTTAGATTGATAATAATAGGAGTAATGAGTACAGCAATTGTCGTTCTATCGATCATATAAGCATAATATGGCTAATAATATGAGTTAGATTGATAATGATAAGAGGGTTAAGTATAGTAATTGTCGTTCTATCGATCATATCTGCATAATATGGTTAATAATATGAGTTAGATTGATAACAGTGAGTGAAATAAGTATAGTAATTGTCGTGCTATCGATCATATAAGCATAATATGGCTAATAATATGAGTTAGATTCATAATAATATGAGTAATGAGTATAGTAATTGTAGTTCTATCGATCATATCTGCATAATATTGTTAATAATATGAGTTAGATTCATAATAATAAGAGTAATAAGTATAGTAATTGTAGTTCTATCGGTCATTTAAGCATAATATGGCTAATAATATGAGTTAGATTGATAATAATAAGAGTAATGAGTATAGTAATTGTAGTTCTATCGATCATTTAGGCATAATATGGCTATTAATATCAGATAGATTGATAATAATAAGACTCATAAGTATAGTAATTGTCGTTCTCTCGATCATATAAGCATAATATGTCTAATAATATGAGTTAGATTGATAATAACAAAAGTAATAAGTGTAGTAATTGTCGTTCTATCGAAAACATAACCATAATATGGCTAATAATATGAGTTAGATTTATAATAATAAGAGTAATAAGTATAGTAGTTGTCGTTCTATCGATCATATAAGCATAACATGGCTAATAATATGAGTTAGATTGATAATAAAAAGAGTAATAAGTATAGTAATTGTCGTCCTATCGGTCATATAAGCATAACATGGCTAATAATATGAGTTAGATTGATAATAATAAGAGTAATAAGTATAGTAATTGTCGTTCTATCGATCATATAAGCATAATATGGGTAATAATATGAGTTAGATTGATAATGATAAGAGTAATAAGTACAGTAATTGTCGTTCTATCGATCATATAAGCATAATATGACTAATAATATGTGTTAGATTGATAACAGTGAGTGTAATATGTATAGTAATTATCGTTCTGTCGATCATATCAGCATAATATGGCTAATAATATGAGTTAGATTGATAATAATAAGAGTAATGAGTATAGTAATTGTAGTTCTATCGATCATTTAAGCATAATATGGCTATTAATATGAGATAGATTGATAATAATAAGAGTCATAAGTATAGTAATTGTCGTTCTATAGATCATATTTGCATAATACGGTTAATAATATGAGTTAGATTGATAACAGTGAGTGTAAGAAGTATAGTAATTGTCTTTCTGTCGATCATATAAGCATAATATGGCTAATAATATGAGGTAGATTGATAATAATAAGAGTAATAAGAGTAGTAATTGTCGTTCTATCGATCACATAAGCATAGTATGGCTAATAATATGAGTTAGGTTTATAATAATATGAGTACTAAGTATAGTAATTGTCGTTCTATCCATCACATAAGCATAATATGGCTAATAATATGAGGTAGAATGATAATAATAAGAGTAATAAGAGCAGTAATTGTCGTTCTATCGATCACATAAGCAAAGTATGGCTAATAATATAAGTTAGGTTGATAATAATATGAGTACTAAGTACAGTAATTGTCGTTCTATCGATCACATAAGCATAATATGGCTAATAATATGAGTTAGATTGATAATGATAAGAGTAATAAGTGTAGTAATTGTCGTTCTATCGATCACATGAGCATGAAATGGCTAATAATACGAGTTAGATTGATAATAGTAAGAGTAATAAGTATAGTAATTGTCGTTCTATCGATCATATAAGCATAATATGGCTAATAATATGAGTTAGGTCGATAATAATAAGAGTAATAAGTATAGTAATTGTCGTTCTATCGATCATATTTGCATAATATGGTTAATAATATCAGTTAGATTGATAACAGTGAGTGTAATAAGTATAGTAATTGTCGTTCTGTCGATCATATAAGCATAATATGTCTAATAATATGAGTTAGATTGATAATAACAAAAGTAATAAGTGTAGTAATTGTCGTTCTATCGAAAACATAACCATAATATGGCTAATAATATGAGTTAGATTTATAATAATAAGAGTAATAAGTATAGTAGTTGTCGTTCTATCGATCATATAAGCATAATATGGCTAATAATATGAGTAAGATTGATAATAAAAAGAGTAATAAGTATAGTAATTGTCGTCCTATCGATCATATAAGCATAACATGGCTAATAATATGAGTTAGATTGATAATGATAAGAGTAATAAGTACAGTAATTGTCGTTCTATCGATCATATAAGCATAATATGACTAATAATATGTGTTAGATTGATAACAGTGAGTGTAATATGTAAAGTAATTATCGTTCTGTCGATCATATCAGCATAATATGGCTAATAATATGAGTTAGATTGATAATAATAAGAGTAAGGAGTATAGTAATTGTAGTTCTATCGATCATTTAAGCATAATATGGCTATTAATATGAGATAGATTGATAATAATAAGAGTCATAAGTATAGTAATTGTCGTTCTATAGATCATATTTGCATAATACGGTTAATAATATGAGTTAGATTGATAACAGTGAGTGTAAGAAGTATAGTAATTGTCTTTCTGTCGATCATATAAGCATAATATGGCTAATAATATGAGGTAGATTGATAATAATAAGAGTAATAAGAGTAGTAATTGTCGTTCTGTCGATCACATAAGCATAGTATGGCTAATAATATGAGTTAGGTTTATAATAATATGAGTACTAAGTATAGTAATTGTCGTTCTATCCATCACATAAGCATAATATGGCTAATAATATGAGGTAGAATGATAATAATAAGAGTAATAAGAGCAGTAATTGTCGTTCTATCGATCACATAAGCAAAGTATGGCTAATAATATAAGTTAGGTTGATAATAATATGAGTACTAAGTACAGTAATTGTCGTTCTATCGATCACATAAGCATAATATGGCTAATAATATGAGTTAGATTGATAATGATAAGAGTAATAAGTGTAGTAATTGTCGTTCTATCGATCACATGAGCATGAAATGGCTAATAATACGAGTTAGATTGATAATAGTAAGAGTAATAAGTATAGTAATTGTCGTTCTATCGATCATATTTGCATAATATGGTTAATAATATCAGTTAGATTGATAACAGTGAGTGTAATAAGTATAGTAATTGTCGTTCTGTCGATCATATAAGCATAATATGTCTAATAATATGAGTTAGATTGATAATAACAAAAGTAATGAGTGTAGTAATTGTCGTTCTATCGAAAACATAACCATAATATGGCTAATAATATGAGTTAGATTTATAATAATAAGAGTAATAAGTATAGTAGTTGTCGTTCTATCGATCATATAAGCATAATATGGCTAATAATATGAGTAAGATTGATAATAAAAAGAGTAATAAGTATAGTAATTGTCGTCCTATCGATCACATAAGCATAATATGGCTAATAATATGAGTTAGATTGATAATAATAGGAGTAATGAGTACAGCAATTGTCGTTCTATCGATCATATAAGCATAATATGGCTAATAATATGAGTTAGATTGATAATGATAAGAGGGTTAAGTATAGTAATTGTCGTTCCATCGATCATATCTGCATAATATGGTTAATAATATGAGTTAGATTGATAACAGTGAGTGAAATAAGTATAGTAATTGTCGTGCTATCGATCATATAAGCATAATATGGCTAATAATATGAGTTAGATTGATAATAATATGAGTAATGAGTATAGTAATTGTAGTTCTATCGATCATATCTGCATAATATTGTTAATAATATGAGTTAGATTCATAATAATAAGAGTAATAAGTATAGTAATTGTAGTTCTATCGGTCATTTAAGCATAATATGGCTAATAATATGAGTTAGATTGATAATAATAAGAGTAATGAGTATAGTAATTGTAGTTCTATCGATCATTTAAGCATAATATGGCTATTAATATGAGATAGATTGATAATAATAAGAGTCATAAGTATAGTAATTGTCGTTCTCTCGATCATATAAGCATAATATGTCTAATAATATGAGTTAGATTGATAATAACAAAAGTAATAAGTGTAGTAATTGTCGTTCTATCGAAAACATAACCATAATATGGCTAATAATATGAGTTAGATTTATAATAATAAGAGTAATAAGTATAGTAGTTGTCGTTCTATCGATCATATAAGCATAACATGGCTAATAATATGAGTTAGATTGATAATAAAAAGAGTAATAAGTATAGTAATTGTCGTCCTATCGGTCATATAAGCATAACATGGCTAATAATATGAGTTAGATTGATAATAATAAGAGTAATAAGTATAGTAATTGTCGTTCTATCGATCATATAAGCATAATATGGGTAATAATATGAGTTAGATTGATAATGATAAGAGTAATAAGTACAGTAATTGTCGTTCTATCGATCATATAAGCATAATATGACTAATAATATGTGTTAGATTGATAACAGTGAGTGTAATATGTATAGTAATTATCGTTCTGTCGATCATATCAGCATAATATGGCTAATAATATGAGTTAGATTGATAATAATAAGAGTAATGAGTATAGTAATTGTAGTTCTATCGATCATTTAAGCATAATATGGCTATTAATATGAGATAGATTGATAATAATAAGAGTCATAAGTATAGTAATTGTCGTTCTATAGATCATATTTGCATAATACGGTTAATAATATGAGTTAGATTGATAACAGTGAGTGTAAGAAGTATAGTAATTGTCTTTCTGTCGATCATATAAGCATAATATGGCTAATAATATGAGGTAGATTGATAATAATAAGAGTAATAAGAGTAGTAATTGTCGTTCTATCGATCACATAAGCATAGTATGGCTAATAATATGAGTTAGGTTTATAATAATATGAGTACTAAGTATAGTAATTGTCGTTCTATCCATCACATAAGCATAATATGGCTAATAATATGAGGTAGAATGATAATAATAAGAGTAATAAGAGCAGTAATTGTCGTTCTATCGATCACATAAGCAAAGTATGGCTAATAATATAAGTTAGGTTGATAATAATATGAGTACTAAGTACAGTAATTGTCGTTCTATCGATCACATAAGCATAATATGGCTAATAATATGAGTTAGATTGATAATGATAAGAGTAATAAGTGTAGTAATTGTCGTTCTATCGATCACATGAGCATGAAATGGCTAATAATACGAGTTAGATTGATAATAGTAAGAGTAATAAGTATAGTAATTGTCGTTCTAGCGATCATATAAGCATAATATGGCTAATAATATGAGTTAGGTCGATAATAATAAGAGTAATAAGTATAGTAATTGTCGTTCTATCGATCATATTTGCATAATATGGTTCATAATATCAGTTAGATTGATAACAGTGAGTGTAATAAGTATAGTAATTGTCGTTCTGTCGATCATACAAGCATAATATGTCTAATAATATGAGTTAGATTGATAATAACAAAAGTAATAAGTGTAGTAATTGTCGTTCTATCGAAAACATAACCATAATATGGCTAATAATATGAGTTAGATTTATAATAATAAGAGTAATAAGTATAGTAGTTGTCGTTCTATCGATCATATAAGCATAATATGGCTAATAATATGAGTAAGATTGATAATAAAAAGAGTAATAAGTATAGTAATTGTCGTCCTATCGATCATATAAGCATAACATGGCTAATAATATGAGTTAGATTGATAATGATAAGAGTAATAAGTACAGTAATTGTCGTTCTATCGATCATATAAGCATAATATGACTAATAATATGTGTTAGATTGATAACAGTGAGTGTAATATGTAAAGTAATTATCGTTCTGTCGATCATATCAGCATAATATGGCTAATAATATGAGTTAGATTGATAATAATAAGAGTAAGGAGTATAGTAATTGTAGTTCTATCGATCATTTAAGCATAATATGGCTATTAATATGAGATAGATTGATAATAATAAGAGTCATAAGTATAGTAATTGTCGTTCTATAGATCATATTTGCATAATACGGTTAATAATATGAGTTAGATTGATAACAGTGAGTGTAAGAAGTATAGTAATTGTCTTTCTGTCGATCATATAAGCATAATATGGCTAATAATATGAGGTAGATTGATAATAATAAGAGTAATAAGAGTAGTAATTGTCGTTCTGTCGATCACATAAGCATAGTATGGCTAATAATATGAGTTAGGTTTATAATAATATGAGTACTAAGTATAGTAATTGTCGTTCTATCCATCACATAAGCATAATATGGCTAATAATATGAGGTAGAATGATAATAATAAGAGTAATAAGAGCAGTAATTGTCGTTCTATCGATCACATAAGCAAAGTATGGCTAATAATATAAGTTAGGTTGATAATAATATGAGTACTAAGTACAGTAATTGTCGTTCTATCGATCACATAAGCATAATATGGCTAATAATATGAGTTAGATTGATAATGATAAGAGTAATAAGTGTAGTAATTGTCGTTCTATCGATCACATGAGCATGAAATGGCTAATAATACGAGTTAGATTGATAATAGTAAGAGTAATAAGTATAGTAATTGTCGTTCTATCGATCATATAAGCATAATATGGCTAATAATATGAGTTAGGTCGATAATAATAAGAGTAATAAGTATAGTAATTGTCGTTCTATCGATCATATTTGCATAATATGGTTAATAATATCAGTTAGATTGATAACAGTGAGTGTAATAAGTATAGTAATTGTCGTTCTGTCGATCATATAAGCATAATATGTCTAATAATATGAGTTAGATTGATAATAACAAAAGTAATAAGTGTAGTAATTGTCGTTCTATCGAAAACATAACCATAATATGGCTAATAATATGAGTTAGATTTATAATAATAAGAGTAATAAGTATAGTAGTTGTCGTTCTATCGATCATATAAGCATAATATGGCTAATAATATGAGTAAGATTGATAATAAAAAGAGTAATAAGTATAGTAATTGTCGTCCTATCGATCATATAAGCATAACATGGCTAATAATATGAGTTAGATTGATAATAATAAGAGTAATAAGGATAGTAATTGTCGTTCTATCGATCATATTAGCATAATATGGTTAATCATATGAGTTAGATTGATAATAATAAGAGAAATGAGTATAGTAATTGTCGTTCTATCGATCATATAAGCATAATATGGCTAATAATATGAGTTAGATTGATAATAATAAGAGTAATATGTATAGTAATTGTAGTTCTATCGGTCATTTAAGCATAATATGGCTAATAATATGAGTTAGATTGATAATAATAAGAGTAATAAGTATAGTAATTGTCGTTCTATCGATCATATAAGCATAATATGGCTAATAATATGAGTTAGATTGATAATAATAAGAGTAATGACTATAGTAATTGTCGTTCTATCGATCATATAAGCATAATATGGCTAATAATATGAGTTAGATTGATAATAATAGGAGTAATGAGTACAGTAATTGTCGTTCTATCGATCATATAAGCATAATATGGCTAATAATATGAGTTAGATTGATAATAATAAGAGTAATAAGTATAGTAATTGTCGTTCTATCGATCACATAAGCATAATATGGCTAATAATATGAGTTAGATTGATAATGATAAGAGTAATAAGTATAGTAATTGTCGTTCTATCGATCATATAAGCATAATATGACTAATAATATGTGTTAGATTGATAACAGTGAGTGTAATATGTATAGTAATTATCGTTCTGTCGATCATATCAGCATAATATGGCTAATAATATGAGTTAGATTGATAATAATAAGAGTAATGAGTATAGTAATTGTAGTTCTATCGATCATTTAAGCATAATATGGCTATTAATATGAGATAGATTGATAATAATAAGAGTCATAAGTATAGTAATTGTCGTTCTATAGATCATATTTGCATAATACGGTTAATAATATGAGTTAGATTGATAACAGTGAGTGTAAGAAGTATAGTAATTGTCTCTCTGTCGATCATATAAGCATAATATGGCTAATAATATGAGGTAGATTGATAATAATAAGAGTAATAAGAGTAGTAATTGTCGTTCTATCGATCACATAAGCATAGTATGGCTAATAATATGAGTTAGGTTTATAATAATATGAGTACTAAGTATAGTAATTGTCGTTCTATCCATCACATAAGCATAATATGGCTAATAATATGAGGTAGAATGATAATAATAAGAGTAATAAGAGCAGTAATTGTCGTTCTATCGATCACATAAGCAAAGTATGGCTAATAATATAAGTTAGGTTGATAATAATATGAGTACTAAGTACAGTAATTGTCGTTCTATCGATCACATAAGCATAATATGGCTAATAATATGAGTTAGATTGATAATGATAAGAGTAATAAGTGTAGTAATTGTCGTTCTATCGATCACATGAGCATGAAATGGCTAATAATACGAGTTAGATTGATAATAGTAAGAGTAATAAGTATAGTAATTGTCGTTCTATCGATCATATAAGCATAATATGGCTAATAATATGAGTTAGGTCGATAATAATAAGAGTAATAAGTATAGTAATTGTCGTTCTATCGATCATATTTGCATAATATGGTTAATAATATCAGTTAGATTGATAACAGTGAGTGTAATAAGTATAGTAATTGTCGTTCTGTCGATCATATAAGCATAATATGTCTAATAATATGAGTTAGATTGATAATAACAAAAGTAATAAGTGTAGTAATTGTCGTTCTATCGAAAACATAACCATAATATGGCTAATAATATGAGTTAGATTTATAATAATAAGAGTAATAAGTATAGTAGTTGTCGTTCTATCGATCATATAAGCATAATATGGCTAATAATATGAGTAAGATTGATAATAAAAAGAGTAATAAGTATAGTAATTGTCGTCCTATCGATCATATAAGCATAACATGGCTAATAATATGAGTTAGATTGATAATGATAAGAGTAATAAGTACAGTAATTGTCGTTCTATCGATCATATAAGCATAATATGACTAATAATATGTGTTAGATTGATAACAGTGAGTGTAATATGTAAAGTAATTATCGTTCTGTCGATCATATCAGCATAATATGGCTAATAATATGAGTTAGATTGATAATAATAAGAGTAAGGAGTATAGTAATTGTAGTTCTATCGATCATTTAAGCATAATATGGCTATTAATATGAGATAGATTGATAATAATAAGAGTCATAAGTATAGTAATTGTCGTTCTATAGATCATATTTGCATAATACGGTTAATAATATGAGTTAGATTGATAACAGTGAGTGTAAGAAGTATAGTAATTGTCTTTCTGTCGATCATATAAGCATAATATGGCTAATAATATGAGGTAGATTGATAATAATAAGAGTAATAAGAGTAGTAATTGTCGTTCTATCGATCACATAAGCATAGTATGGCTAATAATATGAGTTAGGTTTATAATAATATGAGTACTAAGTATAGTAATTGTCGTTCTATCCATCACATAAGCATAATATGGCTAATAATATGAGGGAGAATGATAATAATAAGAGTAATAAGAGCAGTAATTGTCGTTCTATCGATCACATAAGCAAAGTATGGCTAATAATATAAGTTAGGTTGATAATAATATGAGTACTAAGTACAGTAATTGTCGTTCTATCGATCACATGAGCATGATATGGCTAATAATACGAGTTAGATTGATAATAGTAAGAGTAATAAGTATAGTAATTGTCGTTCTATCGATCATATAAGCATAATATGGCTAATAATATGAGTTAGGTCGATAATAATAAGAGTAATAAGTATAGTAATTGTCGTTCTATCGATCATATTTGCATAATATGGTTAATAATATCAGTTAGATTGATAACAGTGAGTGTAATAAGTATAGTAATTGTCGTTCTGTCGATCATATAAGCATAATATGTCTAATAATATGAGTTAGATTGATAATAACAAAAGTAATAAGTGTAGTAATTGTCGTTCTATCGAAAACATAACCATAATATGGCTAATAATATGAGTTAGATTTATAATAATAAGAGTAATAAGTATAGTAGTTGTCGTTCTATCGATCATATAAGCATAATATGGCTAATAATATGAGTAAGATTGATAATAAAAAGAGTAATAAGTATAGTAATTGTCGTCCTATCGATCATATAAGCATAACATGGCTAATAATATGAGTTAGATTGATAATAATAAGAGTAATAAGGATAGTAATTGTCGTTCTATCGATCATATTAGCATAATATGGTTAATCATATGAGTTAGATTGATAATAATAAGAGAAATGAGTATAGTAATTGTCGTTCTATCGATCATATAAGCATAATATGGCTAATAATATGAGTTAGATTGATAATAATAAGAGCAATATGTATAGTAATTGTAGTTCTATCGGTCATTTAAGCATAATATGGCTAATAATATGAGTTAGATTGATAATAATAAGAGTAATAAGTATAGTAATTGTCGTTCTATCGATCATATAAGCATAATATGGCTAATAATATGAGTTAGATTGATAATAATAAGAGTAATGACTATAGTAATTGTCGTTCTATCGATCATATAAGCATAATATGGCTAATAATATGAGTTAGATTGATAATAATAGGAGTAATGAGTACAGTAATTGTCGTTCTATCGATCATATAAGCATAATATGGCTAATAATATGAGTTAGATTGATAATAATATGAGTAATGAGTATAGTAATTGTAGTTCTATCGATGATATCTGCATAATATGGTTAATAATATGAGTTAGATTGATAATAGTGAGTGAAATAAGTATAGTAATTGTCGTTCTGTCGATCATATAAGCATAATATGGCTAATAATATGAGTTAGATTGATAATAATAAGAGTAATAAGAGTAGTAATTGTCGTTCTATCGATCACATAAGCATAGTATGGCTAATAATATGAGTTAGGTTTATAATAATATGAGTACTAAGTATAGTAATTGTCGTTCTATCCATCACATAAGCATAATATGGCTAATAATATGAGGTAGAATGATAATAATAAGAGTAATAAGAGCAGTAATTGTCGTTCTATCGATCACATAAGCAAAGTATGGCTAATAATATAAGTTAGGTTGATAATAATATGAGTACTAAGTACAGTAATTGTCGTTCTATCGATCACATAAGCATAATATGGCTAATAATATGAGTTAGATTGATAATGATAAGAGTAATAAGTGTAGTAATTGTCGTTCTATCGATCACATGAGCATGAAATGGCTAATAATACGAGTTAGATTGATAATAGTAAGAGTAATAAGTAAAGTAATTGTCGTTCTATCGATCATATAAGCATAATATGGCTAATAATATGAGTTAGGTCGATAATAATAAGAGTAATAAGTATAGTAATTGTCGTTCTATCGATCATATTTGCATAATATGGTTAATAATATCAGTTAGATTGATAACAGTGAGTGTAATAAGTATAGTAATTGTCGTTCTGTCGATCATATAAGCATAATATGTCTAATAATATGAGTTAGATTGATAATAACAAAAGTAATAAGTGTAGTAATTGTCGTTCTATCGAAAACATAACCATAATATGGCTAATAATATGAGTTAGATTTATAATAATAAGAGTAATAAGTATAGTAGTTGTCGTTCTATCGATCATATAAGCATAATATGGCTAATAATATGAGTAAGATTGATAATAAAAAGAGTAATAAGTATAGTAATTGTCGTCCTATCGATCATATAAGCATAACATGGCTAATAATATGAGTTAGATTGATAATGATAAGAGTAATAAGTACAGTAATTGTCGTTCTATCGATCATATAAGCATAATATGACTAATAATATGTGTTAGATTGATAACAGTGAGTGTAATATGTAAAGTAATTATCGTTCTGTCGATCATATCAGCATAATATGGCTAATAATATGAGTTAGATTGATAATAATAAGAGTAAGGAGTATAGTAATTGTAGTTCTATCGATCATTTAAGCATAATATGGCTATTAATATGAGATAGATTGATAATAATAAGAGTCATAAGTATAGTAATTGTCGTTCTATAGATCATATTTGCATAATACGGTTAATAATATGAGTTAGATTGATAACAGTGAGTGTAAGAAGTATAGTAATTGTCTTTCTGTCGATCATATAAGCATAATATGGCTAATAATATGAGGTAGATTGATAATAATAAGAGTAATAAGAGTAGTAATTGTCGTTCTATCGATCACATAAGCATAGTATGGCTAATAATATGAGTTAGGTTTATAATAATATGAGTACTAAGTATAGTAATTGTCGTTCTATCCATCACATAAGCATAATATGGCTAATAATATGAGGTAGAATGATAATAATAAGAGTAATAAGAGCAGTAATTGTCGTTCTATCGATCACATAAGCAAAGTATGGCTAATAATATAAGTTAGGTTGATAATAATATGAGTACTAAGTACAGTAATTGTCGTTCTATCGATCACATAAGCATAATATGGCTAATAATATGAGTTAGATTGATAATGATAAGAGTAATAAGTGTAGTAATTGTCGTTCTATCGATCACATGAGCATGAAATGGCTAATAATACGAGTTAGATTGATAATAGTAAGAGTAATAAGTATAGTAATTGTCGTTCTATCGATCATATAAGCATAATATGGCTAATAATATGAGTTAGGTCGATAATAATAAGAGTAATAAGTATAGTAATTGTCGTTCTATCGATCATATTTGCATAATATGGTTAATAATATCAGTTAGATTGATAACAGTGAGTGTAATAAGTATAGTAATTGTCGTTCTGTCGATCATATAAGCATAATATGTCTAATAATATGAGTTAGATTGATAATAACAAAAGTAATAAGTGTAGTAATTGTCGTTCTATCGAAAACATAACCATAATATGGCTAATAATATGAGTTAGATTTATAATAATAAGAGTAATAAGTATAGTAGTTGTCGTTCTATCGATCATATAAGCATAATATGGCTAATAATATGAGTAAGATTGATAATAAAAAGAGTAATAAGTATAGTAATTGTCGTCCTATCGATCATATAAGCATAACATGGCTAATAATATGAGTTAGATTGATAATAATAAGAGTAATAAGGATAGTAATTGTCGTTCTATCGATCATATTAGCATAATATGGTTAATCATATGAGTTAGATTGATAATAATAAGAGAAATGAGTATAGTAATTGTCGTTCTATCGATCATATAAGCATAATATGGCTAATAATATGAGTTAGATTGATAATAATAAGAGTAATATGTATAGTAATTGTAGTTCTATCGGTCATTTAAGCATAATATGGCTAATAATATGAGTTAGATTGATAATAATAAGAGTAATAAGTATAGTAATTGTCGTTCTATCGATCATATAAGCATAATATGGCTAATAATATGAGTTAGATTGATAATAATAAGAGTAATGACTATAGTAATTGTCGTTCTATCGATCATATAAGCATAATATGGCTAATAATATGAGTTAGATTGATAATAATAGGAGTAATGAGTACAGTAATTGTCGTTCTATCGATCATATAAGCATAATATGGCTAATAATATGAGTTAGATTGATAATAATATGAGTAATGAGTATAGTAATTGTAGTTCTATCGATGATATCTGCATAATATGGTTAATAATATGAGTTAGATTGATAATAGTGAGTGAAATAAGTATAGTAATTGTCGTTCTGTCGATCATATAAGCATAATATGGCTAATAATATGAGTTAGATTGATAATAATCAGAGTAATAAGTATAGTAATTGTCGTTCTATCGATGATTTAAGCATAATATGGCTAATAATATGAGTTAGATTGATAATAATAAGAGTAATGAGTATAGTAATTGTAGTTCTATCGATCATTTAAGCATAATATGGCTATTAATATGAGATAGATTGATAATAATAAGAGTCATAAGTATAGTAATTGTCGTTCTATAGATCATATTTGCATAATACCGTTAATAATATGAGTTAGATTGATAACAGTGAGTGTAACAAGTACAGTAATTGTCTTTCTGTCGATCATATAAGCATAATATGGCTAATAATATGAGGTAGATCGATAATAATAAGCGTAATAAGAGCAGTAATTGTCGTTCTATCGATCACATAAGCATAGTATGGCTAATAATATAAGTTAGGTTGATAATAATATGAGTACTAAGTACAGTAATTGTCGTTCTATCGATCACATAAGCATAATATGGCTAATAATATGAGTTAGATTGATAATGATAAGAGTAATAAGTGTAGTAATTGTCGTTCTATCGATCACATAAGCATGATATGGCTAATAATATGAGTTAGATTGATAATAGTAAGAGTAATAAGTATAGTAATTGTCGTTCTATCGATCATATAAGCATAATATGGCTAATAATATGAGTTAGGTTGATAATAATAAGAGTAATAAGTATAGTAATTGTCGTTCTATCGATCATATTTGCATAATATGGTTAATAATATCAGTTAGATTGATAACAGTGAGTGTAATAAGTATATTAATTGTCGTTCTCTCGATCATATAAGCATAATATGTCTAATAATATGAGTTAGATTGATAATAACAAAAGTAATAAGTGTAGTAATTGTCGTTCTATCGAAAACATAACCATAATATGGCTAATAATATGAGTTAGATTTATAATAATAAGAGTAATAAGTATAGTAGTTGTCGTTCTATCGATCATATAAGCATAACATGGCTAATAATATGAGTTAGATTGATAATAAAAAGAGTAATAAGTATAGTAATTGTCGTCCTATCGGTCATATAAGCATAACATGGCTAATAATATGAGTTAGATTGATAATAATAAGAGTAATAAGTATAGTAATTGTCGTTCTATCGATCATATAAGCATCATATGGGTAATAATATGAGTTAGATTGATAATGATAAGAGTAATAACTACAGTAATTGTCGTTCTATCGATCATATAAGCATAATATGACTAATAATATGAGTCAGATTGATAATAGTGAGTGTAATAAGTACACTAATTGTCGTTCTATCGATCATATAAGCAAAATATGGCTAATAATATGAGTTAGATTGATAATAATAGGAGTAATGACTATAGTAATTGTCGTTCTATCGATCATATAAGCATAATATGGCTAATAATATGAGTTAGATTGATAATAATAGGAGTAATGAGTACAGTAATTGTCGTTCTATCGATCATATAAGCATAATATGGCTAATAATATGAGTTAGATTGATAATAATATGAGTAATGAGTATAGTAATTGTAGTTCTATCGATGATATCTGCATAATATGGTTAATAATATGAGTTAGATTGATAATAGTGAGTGAAATAAGTATAGTAATTGTCGTTCTGTCGATCATATAAGCATAATATGGCTAATAATATGAGTTAGATTGATAATAATCAGAGTAATAAGTATAGTAATTGTCGTTCTATCGATGATTTAAGCATAATATGGCTAATAATATGAGTTAGATTGATAATAATAAGAGTAATGAGTATAGTAATTGTAGTTCTATCGATCATTTAAGCATAATATG
The DNA here is from genome assembly GCF_050947335.1 of Megachile rotundata. Classification (NCBI taxonomy): domain Eukaryota; kingdom Metazoa; phylum Arthropoda; class Insecta; order Hymenoptera; family Megachilidae; genus Megachile; species Megachile rotundata. The sequence goes on from NW_027474377.1 coordinate 25,802, forward strand.
GCGATTAATATGAGATAGATTGATAATAATAAGAGTCATAAGTATAGTAATTGTCGTTCTATAGATCATATTTGCATAATACCGTTAATAATATGAGTTAGATTGATAACAGTGAGTGTAACAAGTATAGTAATTGTCTTTCTGTCGATCATATAAGCATAATATGGCTAATAATATGAGGTAGATTGATAATAATAAGAGTAATAAGAGCAGTAATTGTCGTTCTATCGATCACATAAGCATAGTATGGCTAATAATATAAGTTAGGTTGATAATAATATGAGTACTAAGTACAGTAATTGTCGTTCTATCGATCACATAAGCATAATATGGCTAATAATATGAGTTAGATTGATAATAATAGGAGTAATGAGTACAGCAATTGTCGTTCTATCGATCATATAAGCATAATATGGCTAATAATATGAGTTAGATTGATAATGATAAGAGGGTTAAGTATAGTAATTGTCGTTCTATCGATCATATCTGCATAATATGGTTAATAATATGAGTTAGATTGATAACAGTGAGTGAAATAAGTATAGTAATTGTCGTGCTATCGATCACATAAGCATAATATGGCTAATAATATGAGTTAGATTGATAATAATATGAGTAATGAGTATAGTAATTGTAGTTCTATCGATCATATCTGCATAATATTGTTAATAATATGAGTTAGATTCATAATAATAAGAGTAATAAGTATAGTAATTGTAGTTCTATCGGTCATTTAAGCATAATATGGCTAATAATATGAGTTAGATTGATAATAATAAGAGTAATGAGTATAGTAATTGTAGTTCTATCGATCATTTAAGCATAATATGGCTATTAATATGAGATAGATTGATAATAATAAGAGTCATAAGTATAGTAATTGTCGTTCTCTCGATCATATAAGCATAATATGTCTAATAATATGAGTTAGATTGATAATAACAAAAGTAATAAGTGATGTAATTGTCGTTCTATCGAAAACATAACCATAATATGGCTAATAATATGAGTTAGATTTATAATAATAAGAGTAATAAGTATAGTAGTTGTCGTTCTATCGATCATATAAGCATAACATGGCTAATAATATGAGTTAGATTGATAATAAAAAGAGTAATAAGTATAGTAATTGTCGTCCTATCGGTCATATAAGCATAACATGGCTAATAATATGAGTTAGATTGATAATAATAAGAGTAATAAGTATAGTAATTGTCGTTCTATCGATCATATAAGCATAATATGGGTAATAATATGAGTTAGATTGATAATGATAAGAGTAATAAGTACAGTAATTGTCGTTCTATCGATCATATAAGCATAATATGACTAATAATATGTGTTAGATTGATAACAGTGAGTGTAATATGTATAGTAATTATCGTTCTGTCGATCATATCAGCATAATATGGCTAATAATATGAGTTAGATTGATAATAATAAGAGTAATGAGTATAGTAATTGTAGTTCTATCGATCATTTAAGCATAATATGGCTATTAATATGAGATAGATTGATAATAATAAGAGTCATAAGTATAGTAATTGTCGTTCTATAGATCATATTTGCATAATACGGTTAATAATATGAGTTAGATTGATAACAGTGAGTGTAAGAAGTATAGTAATTGTCTTTCTGTCGATCATATAAGCATAATATGGCTAATAATATGAGGTAGATTGATAATAATAAGAGTAATAAGAGTAGTAATTGTCGTTCTATCGATCACATAAGCATAGTATGGCTAATAATATGAGTTAGGTTGATAATAATATGAGTACTAAGTACAGTAATTGTCGTTCTATCGATCACATAAGCATAATATGGCTAATAATATGAGTTAGATTGATAATGATAAGAGTAATAAGTGTAGTAATTGTCGTTCTATCGATCACATGAGCATGAAATGGCTAATAATACGAGTTAGATTGATAATAGTAAGAGTAATAAGTATAGTAATTGTCGTTCTATCGATCATATAAGCATAATATGGCTAATAATATGAGTTAGGTCGATAATAATAAGAGTAATAAGTATAGTAATTGTCGTTCTATCGATCATATTTGCATAATATGGTTAATAATATCAGTTAGATTGATAACAGTGAGTGTAATAAGTATAGTAATTGTCGTTCTGTCGATCATATAAGCATAATATGTCTAATAATATGAGTTAGATTGATAATAACAAAAGTAATAAGTGTAGTAATTGTCGTTCTATCGAAAACATAACCATAATATGGCTAATAATATGAGTTAGATTTATAATAATAAGAGTAATAAGTATAGTAGTTGTCGTTCTATCGATCATATAAGCATAATATGGCTAATAATATGAGTAAGATTGATAATAAAAAGAGTAATAAGTATAGTAATTGTCGTCCTATCGATCACATAAGCATAATATGGCTAATAATATGAGTTAGATTGATAATAATAGGAGTAATGAGTACAGCAATTGTCGTTCTATCGATCATATAAGCATAATATGGCTAATAATATGAGTTAGATTGATAATGATAAGAGGGTTAAGTATAGTAATTGTCGTTCTATCGATCATATCTGCATAATATGGTTAATAATATGAGTTAGATTGATAACAGTGAGTGAAATAAGTATTGTAATTGTCGTGCTATCGATCATATAAGCATAATATGGCTAATAATATGAGTTAGATTGATAATAATATGAGTAATGAGTATAGTAATTGTAGTTCTATCGATCATATCTGCATAATATTGTTAATAATATGAGTTAGATTGATAATAATAAGAGTAATGACTATAGTAATTGTCGTTCTATCGATCATATAAGCATAATATGGCTAATAATATGAGTTAGATTGATAATAATAGGAGTAATGAGTACAGTAATTGTCGTTCTATCGATCATATAAGCATAATATGGCTAATAATATGAGTTAGATTGATAATAATATGAGTAATGAGTATAGTAATTGTAGTTCTATCGATGATATCTGCATAATATGGTTAATAATATGAGTTAGATTGATAATAGTGAGTGAAATAAGTATAGTAATTGTCGTTCTGTCGATCATATAAGCATAATATGGCTAATAATATGAGTTAGATTGATAATAATCAGAGTAATAAGTATAGTAATTGTCGTTCTATCGATGATTTAAGCATAATATGGCTAATAATATGAGTTAGATTGATAATAATAAGAGTAATGAGTATAGTAATTGTAGTTCTATCGATCATTTAAGCATAATATGGCTATTAATATGAGATAGATTGATAATAATAAGAGTCATAAGTATAGTAATTGTCGTTCTATAGATCATATTTGCATAATACCGTTAATAATATGAGTTAGATTGATAACAGTGAGTGTAACAAGTACAGTAATTGTCTTTCTGTCGATCATATAAGCATAATATGGCTAATAATATGAGGTAGATCGATAATAATAAGCGTAATAAGAGCAGTAATTGTCGTTCTATCGATCACATAAGCATAGTATGGCTAATAATATAAGTTAGGTTGATAATAATATGAGTACTAAGTACAGTAATTGTCGTTCTATCGATCACATAAGCATAATATGGCTAATAATATGAGTTAGATTGATAATGATAAGAGTAATAAGTGTAGTAATTGTCGTTCTATCGATCACATAAGCATGATATGGCTAATAATATGAGTTAGATTGATAATAGTAAGAGTAATAAGTATAGTAATTGTCGTTCTATCGATCATATAAGCATAATATGGCTAATAATATGAGTTAGATTGATAACAGTGAGTGTAACAAGTACAGTAATTGTCTTTCTGTCGATCATATAAGCATAATATGGCTAATAATATGAGGTAGATCGATAATAATAAGCGTAATAAGAGCAGTAATTGTCGTTCTATCGATCACATAAGCATAGTATGGCTAATAATATAAGTTAGGTTGATAATAATATGAGTACTAAGTACAGTAATTGTCGTTCTATCGATCACATAAGCATAATATGGCTAATAATATGAGTTAGATTGATAATGATAAGAGTAATAAGTGTAGTAATTGTCGTTCTATCGATCACATAAGCATGATATGGCTAATAATATGAGTTAGATTGATAATAGTAAGAGTAATAAGTATAGTAATTGTCGTTCTATCGATCATATAAGCATAATATGGCTAATAATATGAGTTAGGTTGATAATAATAAGAGTAATAAGTATAGTAATTGTCGTTCTATCGATCATATTTGCATAATATGGTTAATAATATCAGTTAGATTGATAACAGTGAGTGTAATAAGTATAGTAATTGTCGTTCTCTCGATCATATAAGCATAATATGTCTAATAATATGAGTTAGATTGATAATAACAAAAGTAATAAGTGTAGTAATTGTCGTTCTATCGAAAACATAACCATAACATGGCTAATAATATGAGTTAGATTTATAATAATAAGAGTAATAAGTATAGTAGTTGTCGTTCTATCGATCATATAAGCATAACATGGCTAATAATATGAGTTAGATTGATAATAAAAAGAGTAATAAGTATAGTAATTGTCGTCCTATCGGTCATATAAGCATAACATGGCTAATAATATGAGTTAGATTGATAATAATAAGAGTAATAAGTATAGTAATTGTCGTTCTATCGATCATATAAGCATCATATGGGTAATAATATGAGTTAGATTGATAATGATAAGAGTAATAACTACAGTAATTGTCGTTCTATCGATCATATAAGCATAATATGACTAATAATATGAGTCAGATTGATAATAGTGAGTGTAATAAGTACACTAATTGTCGTTCTATCGATCATATAAGCAAAATATGGCTAATAATATGAGTTAGATTGATAATAATAGGAGTAATGACTATAGTAATTGTCGTTCTATCGATCATATAAGCATAATATGGCTAATAATATGAGTTAGATTGATAATAATAGGAGTAATGAGTACAGTAATTGTCGTTCTATCGATCATATAAGCATAATATGGCTAATAATATGAGTTAGATTGATAATAATATGAGTAATGAGTATAGTAATTGTAGTTCTATCGATGATATCTGCATAATATGGTTAATAATATGAGTTAGATTGATAATAGTGAGTGAAATAAGTATAGTAATTGTCGTTCTGTCGATCATATAAGCATAATATGGCTAATAATATGAGTTAGATTGATAATAATCAGAGTAATAAGTATAGTAATTGTCGTTCTATCGATGATTTAAGCATAATATGGCTAATAATATGAGTTAGATTGATAATAATAAGAGTAATGAGTATAGTAATTGTAGTTCTATCGATCATTTAAGCATAATATGGCGATTAATATGAGATAGATTGATAATAATAAGAGTCATAAGTATAGTAATTGTCGTTCTATAGATCATATTTGCATAATACCGTTAATAATATGAGTTAGATTGATAACAGTGAGTGTAACAAGTATAGTAATTGTCTTTCTGTCGATCATATAAGCATAATATGGCTAATAATATGAGGTAGATTGATAATAATAAGAGTAATAAGAGCAGTAATTGTCGTTCTATCGATCACATAAGCATAGTATGGCTAATAATATAAGTTAGGTTGATAATAATATGAGTACTAAGTACAGTAATTGTCGTTCTATCGATCACATAAGCATAATATGGCTAATAATATGAGTTAGATTGATAATAATAGGAGTAATGAGTACAGCAATTGTCGTTCTATCGATCATATAAGCATAATATGGCTAATAATATGAGTTAGATTGATAATGATAAGAGGGTTAAGTATAGTAATTGTCGTTCTATCGATCATATCTGCATAATATGGTTAATAATATGAGTTAGATTGATAACAGTGAGTGAAATAAGTATAGTAATTGTCGTGCTATCGATCACATAAGCATAATATGGCTAATAATATGAGTTAGATTGATAATAATATGAGTAATGAGTATAGTAATTGTAGTTCTATCGATCATATCTGCATAATATTGTTAATAATATGAGTTAGATTCATAATAATAAGAGTAATAAGTATAGTAATTGTAGTTCTATCGGTCATTTAAGCATAATATGGCTAATAATATGAGTTAGATTGATAATAATAAGAGTAATGAGTATAGTAATTGTAGTTCTATCGATCATTTAAGCATAATATGGCTATTAATATGAGATAGATTGATAATAATAAGAGTCATAAGTATAGTAATTGTCGTTCTCTCGATCATATAAGCATAATATGTCTAATAATATGAGTTAGATTGATAATAACAAAAGTAATAAGTGTAGTAATTGTCGTTCTATCGAAAACATAACCATAATATGGCTAATAATATGAGTTAGATTTATAATAATAAGAGTAATAAGTATAGTAGTTGTCGTTCTATCGATCATATAAGCATAACATGGCTAATAATATGAGTTAGATTGATAATAAAAAGAGTAATAAGTATAGTAATTGTCGTCCTATCGGTCATATAAGCATAACATGGCTAATAATATGAGTTAGATTGATAATAATAAGAGTAATAAGTATAGTAATTGTCGTTCTATCGATCATATAAGCATAATATGGGTAATAATATGAGTTAGATTGATAATGATAAGAGTAATAAGTACAGTAATTGTCGTTCTATCGATCATATAAGCATAATATGACTAATAATATGTGTTAGATTGATAACAGTGAGTGTAATATGTATAGTAATTATCGTTCTGTCGATAATATCAGCATAATATGGCTAATAATATGAGTTAGATTGATAATAATAAGAGTAATGAGTATAGTAATTGTAGTTCTATCGATCATTTAAGCATAATATGGCTATTAATATGAGATAGATTGATAATAATAAGAGTCATAAGTATAGTAATTGTCGTTCTATAGATCATATTTGCATAATACGGTTAATAATATGAGTTAGATTGATAACAGTGAGTGTAAGAAGTATAGTAATTGTCTTTCTGTCGATCATATAAGCATAATATGGCTAATAATATGAGGTAGATTGATAATAATAAGAGTAATAAGAGTAGTAATTGTCGTTCTATCGATCACATAAGCATAGTATGGCTAATAATATGAGTTAGGTTGATAATAATATGAGTACTAAGTACAGTAATTGTCGTTCTATCGATCACATAAGCATAATATGGCTAATAATATGAGTTAGATTGATAATGATAAGAGTAATAAGTGTAGTAATTGTCGTTCTATCGATCACATGAGCATGAAATGGCTAATAATACGAGTTAGATTGATAATAGTAAGAGTAATAAGTATAGTAATTGTCGTTCTATCGATCATATAAGCATAATATGGCTAATAATATGAGTTAGGTCGATAATAATAAGAGTAATAAGTATAGTAATTGTCGTTCTATCGATCATATTTGCATAATATGGTTAATAATATCAGTTAGATTGATAACAGTGAGTGTAATAAGTATAGTAATTGTCGTTCTGTCGATCATATAAGCATAATATGTCTAATAATATGAGTTAGATTGATAATAACAAAAGTAATAAGTGTAGTAATTGTCGTTCTATCGAAAACATAACCATAATATGGCTAATAATATGAGTTAGATTTATAATAATAAGAGTAATAAGTATAGTAGTTGTCGTTCTATCGATCATATAAGCATAATATGGCTAATAATATGAGTAAGATTGATAATAAAAAGAGTAATAAGTATAGTAATTGTCGTCCTATCGATCACATAAGCATAATATGGCTAATAATATGAGTTAGATTGATAATAATAGGAGTAATGAGTACAGCAATTGTCGTTCTATCGATCATATAAGCATAATATGGCTAATAATATGAGTTAGATTGATAATGATAAGAGGGTTAAGTATAGTAATTGTCGTTCTATCGATCATATCTGCATAATATGGTTAATAATATGAGTTAGATTGATAACAGTGAGTGAAATAAGTATAGTAATTGTCGTGCTATCGATCACATAAGCATAATATGGCTAATAATATGAGTTAGATTGATAATAATATGAGTAATGAGTATAGTAATTGTAGTTCTATCGATCATATCTGCATAATATTGTTAATAATATGAGTTAGATTCATAATAATAAGAGTAATAAGTATAGTAATTGTAGTTCTATCGGTCATTTAAGCATAATATGGCTAATAATATGAGTTAGATTGATAATAATAAGAGTAATGAGTATAGTAATTGTAGTTCTATCGATCATTTAAGCATAATATGGCTATTAATATGAGATAGATTGATAATAATAAGAGTCATAAGTATAGTAATTGTCGTTCTCTCGATCATATAAGCATAATATGTCTAATAATATGAGTTAGATTGATAATAACAAAAGTAATAAGTGTAGTAATTGTCGTTCTATCGAAAACATAACCATAATATGGCTAATAATATGAGTTAGATTTATAATAATAAGAGTAATAAGTATAGTAGTTGTCGTTCTATCGATCATATAAGCATAACATGGCTAATAATATGAGTTAGATTGATAATAAAAAGAGTAATAAGTATAGTAATTGTCGTCCTATCGGTCATATAAGCATAACATGGCTAATAATATGAGTTAGATTGATAATAATAAGAGTAATAAGTATAGTAATTGTCGTTCTATCGATCATATAAGCATAATATGGGTAATAATATGAGTTAGATTGATAATGATAAGAGTAATAAGTACAGTAATTGTCGTTCTATCGATCATATAAGCATAATATGACTAATAATATGTGTTAGATTGATAACAGTGAGTGTAATATGTATAGTAATTATCGTTCTGTCGATAATATCAGCATAATATGGCTAATAATATGAGTTAGATTGATAATAATAAGAGTAATGAGTATAGTAATTGTAGTTCTATCGATCATTTAAGCATAATATGGCTATTAATATGAGATAGATTGATAATAATAAGAGTCATAAGTATAGTAATTGTCGTTCTATAGATCATATTTGCATAATACGGTTAATAATATGAGTTAGATTGATAACAGTGAGTGTAAGAAGTATAGTAATTGTCTTTCTGTCGATCATATAAGCATAATATGGCTAATAATATGAGGTAGATTGATAATAATAAGAGTAATAAGAGTAGTAATTGTCGTTCTATCGATCACATAAGCATAGTATGGCTAATAATATGAGTTAGGTTGATAATAATATGAGTACTAAGTACAGTAATTGTCGTTCTATCGATCACATAAGCATAATATGGCTAATAATATGAGTTAGATTGATAATGATAAGAGTAATAAGAGCAGTAATTGTCGTTCTATCGATCACATAAGCAAAGTATGGCTAATAATATAAGTTAGGTTGATAATAATATGAGTACTAAGTACAGTAATTGTCGTTCTATCGATCACATAAGCATAATATGGCTAATAATATGAGTTAGATTGATAATGATAAGAGTAATAAGTGTAGTAATTGTCGTTCTATCGATCACATGAGCATGAAATGGCTAATAATACGAGTTAGATTGATAATAGTAAGAGTAATAAGTATAGTAATTGTCGTTCTATCGATCATATAAGCATAATATGGCTAATAATATGAGTTAGGTCGATAATAATAAGAGTAATAAGTATAGTAATTGTCGTTCTATCGATCATATAAGCATAATATGACTAATAATATGTGTTAGATTGATAACAGTGAGTGTAATATGTATAGTAATTATCGTTCTGTCGATCATATCAGCATAATATGGCTAATAATATGAGTTAGATTGATAATAATAAGAGTAATGAGTATAGTAATTGTAGTTCTATCGATCATTTAAGCATAATATGGCTATTAATATGAGATAGATTGATAATAATAAGAGTCATAAGTATAGTAATTGTCGTTCTATCGATCATATTTGCATAATATGGTTAATAATATCAGTTAGATTGATAACAGTGAGTGTAATAAGTATAGTAATTGTCGTTCTGTCGATCATATAAGCATAATATGTCTAATAATATGAGTTAGATTGATAATAACAAAAGTAATAAGTGTAGTAATTGTCGTTCTATCGAAAACATAACCATAATATGGCTAATAATATGAGTTAGATTTATAATAATAAGAGTAATAAGTATAGTAGTTGTCGTTCTATCGATCATATAAGCATAATATGGCTAATAATATGAGTAAGATTGATAATAAAAAGAGTAATAAGTATAGTAATTGTCGTTCTATCGATCATATAAGCATAATATGACTAATAATATGTGTTAGATTGATAACAGTGAGTGTAATATGTATAGTAATTATCGTTCTGTCGATCATATCAGCATAATATGGCTAATAATATGAGTTAGATTGATAATGATAAGAGTAATAAGTACAGTAATTGTCGTTCTATCGATCATATAAGCATAATATGGTTAATCATATGAGTTAGATTGATAATAATAAGAGAAATGAGTATAGTAATTGTCGTTCTATCGATCATATAAGCATAATATGGCTAATAATATGAGTTAGATTGATAATAATAAGAGTAATATGTATAGTAATTGTAGTTCTATCGGTCATTTAAGCATAATATGGCTAATAATATGAGTTAGATTGATAATAATAAGAGTAATAAGTATAGTAATTGTCGTTCTATCGATCATATAAGCATAATATGGCTAATAATATGAGTTAGATTGATAATAATAAGAGTAATGACTATAGTAATTGTCGTTCTATCGATCATATAAGCATAATATGGCTAATAATATGAGTTAGATTGATAATAATAGGAGTAATGAGTACAGTAATTGTCGTTCTATCGATCATATAAGCATAATATGGCTAATAATATGAGTTAGATTGATAATAATAAGAGTAATAAGTATAGTAATTGTCGTTCTATCGATCACATAAGCATAATATGGCTAATAATATGAGTTAGATTGATAATGATAAGAGTAATAAGTATAGTAATTGTCGTTCTATCGATCATATAAGCATAATATGACTAATAATATGTGTTAGATTGATAACAGTGAGTGTAATATGTATAGTAATTATCGTTCTGTCGATCATATCAGCATAATATGGCTAATAATATGAGTTAGATTGATAATAATAAGAGTAATGAGTATAGTAATTGTAGTTCTATCGATCATTTAAGCATAATATGGCTATTAATATGAGATAGATTGATAATAATAAGAGTCATAAGTATAGTAATTGTCGTTCTATAGATCATATTTGCATAATACGGTTAATAATATGAGTTAGATTGATAACAGTGAGTGTAAGAAGTATAGTAATTGTCTCTCTGTCGATCATATAAGCATAATATGGCTAATAATATGAGGTAGATTGATAATAATAAGAGTAATAAGAGTAGTAATTGTCGTTCTATCGATCACATAAGCATAGTATGGCTAATAATATGAGTTAGGTTTATAATAATATGAGTACTAAGTATAGTAATTGTCGTTCTATCCATCACATAAGCATAATATGGCTAATAATATGAGGTAGAATGATAATAGTAAGAGTAATAAGAGCAGTAATTGTCGTTCTATCGATCACATAAGCAAAGTATGGCTAATAATATAAGTTAGGTTGATAATAATATGAGTACTAAGTACAGTAATTGTCGTTCTATCGATCACATAAGCATAATATGGCTAATAATATGAGTTAGATTGATAATGATAAGAGTAATAAGTGTAGTAATTGTCGTTCTATCGATCACATGAGCATGAAATGGCTAATAATACGAGTTAGATTGATAATAGTAAGAGTAATAAGTATAGTAATTGTCGTTCTATCGATCATATAAGCATAATATGGCTAATAATATGAGTTAGGTCGATAATAATAAGAGTAATAAGTATAGTAATTGTCGTTCTATCGATCATATTTGCATAATATGGTTAATAATATCAGTTAGATTGATAACAGTGAGTGTAATAAGTATAGTAATTGTCGTTCTGTCGATCATATAAGCATAATATGTCTAATAATATGAGTTAGATTGATAATAACAAAAGTAATAAGTGTAGTAATTGTCGTTCTATCGAAAACATAACCATAATATGGCTAATAATATGAGTTAGATTTATAATAATAAGAGTAATAAGTATAGTAGTTGTCGTTCTATCGATCATATAAGCATAATATGGCTAATAATATGAGTAAGATTGATAATAAAAAGAGTAATAAGTATAGTAATTGTCGTCCTATCGATCATATAAGCATAACATGGCTAATAATATGAGTTAGATTGATAATAAAAAGAGTAATAAGTATAGTAATTGTCGTCCTATCGGTCATATAAGCATAACATGGCTAATAATATGAGTTAGATTGATAATAAAAAGAGTAATAAGTATAGTAATTGTCGTCCTATCGGTCATATAAGCATAACATGGCTAATAATATGAGTTAGATTGATAATAATAAGAGTAATAAGTATAGTAATTGTCGTTCTATCGATCATATAAGCATAATATGGGTAATAATATGAGTTAGATTGATAATGATAAGAGTAATAAGTACAGTAATTGTCGTTCTATCGATCATATAAGCATAATATGACTAATAATATGTGTTAGATTGATAACAGTGAGTGTAATATGTATAGTAATTATCGTTCTGTCGATCATATCAGCATAATATGGCTAATAATATGAGTTAGATTGATAATAATAAGAGTAATGAGTATAGTAATTGTAGTTCTATCGATCATTTAAGCATAATATGGCTATTAATATGAGATAGATTGATAATAATAAGAGTCATAAGTATAGTAATTGTCGTTCTATAGATCATATTTGCATAATACGGTTAATAATATGAGTTAGATTGATAACAGTGAGTGTAAGAAGTATAGTAATTGTCTTTCTGTCGATCATATAAGCATAATATGGCTAATAATATGAGGTAGATTGATAATAATAAGAGTAATAAGAGTAGTAATTGTCGTTCTATCGATCACATAAGCATAGTATGGCTAATAATATGAGTTAGGTTGATAATAATATGAGTACTAAGTACAGTAATTGTCGTTCTATCGATCACATAAGCATAATATGGCTAATAATATGAGTTAGATTGATAATGATAAGAGTAATAAGTGTAGTAATTGTCGTTCTATCGATCACATGAGCATGAAATGGCTAATAATACGAGTTAGATTGATAATAGTAAGAGTAATAAGTATAGTAATTGTCGTTCTATCGATCATATAAGCATAATATGGCTAATAATATGAGTTAGGTCGATAATAATAAGAGTAATAAGTATAGTAATTGTCGTTCTATCGATCATATTTGCATAATATGGTTAATAATATCAGTTAGATTGATAACAGTGAGTGTAATAAGTATAGTAATTGTCGTTCTGTCGATCATATAAGCATAATATGTCTAATAATATGAGTTAGATTGATAATAACAAAAGTAATAAGTGTAGTAATTGTCGTTCTATCGAAAACATAACCATAATATGGCTAATAATATGAGTTAGATTTATAATAATAAGAGTAATAAGTATAGTAGTTGTCGTTCTATCGATCATATAAGCATAATATGGCTAATAATATGAGTAAGATTGATAATAAAAAGAGTAATAAGTATAGTAATTGTCGTCCTATCGATCACATAAGCATAATATGGCTAATAATATGAGTTAGATTGATAATAATAGGAGTAATGAGTACAGCAATTGTCGTTCTATCGATCATATAAGCATAATATGGCTAATAATATGAGTTAGATTGATAATGATAAGAGGGTTAAGTATAGTAATTGTCGTTCTATCGATCATATCTGCATAATATGGTTAATAATATGAGTTAGATTGATAACAGTGAGTGAAATAAGTATTGTAATTGTCGTGCTATCGATCATATAAGCATAATATGGCTAATAATATGAGTTAGATTGATAATAATATGAGTAATGAGTATAGTAATTGTAGTTCTATCGATCATATCTGCATAATATTGTTAATAATATGAGTTAGATTGATAATAATAAGAGTAATGACTATAGTAATTGTCGTTCTATCGATCATATAAGCATAATATGGCTAATAATATGAGTTAGATTGATAATAATAGGAGTAATGAGTACAGTAATTGTCGTTCTATCGATCATATAAGCATAATATGGCTAATAATATGAGTTAGATTGATAATAATATGAGTAATGAGTATAGTAATTGTAGTTCTATCGATGATATCTGCATAATATGGTTAATAATATGAGTTAGATTGATAATAGTGAGTGAAATAAGTATAGTAATTGTCGTTCTGTCGATCATATAAGCATAATATGGCTAATAATATGAGTTAGATTGATAATAATCAGAGTAATAAGTATAGTAATTGTCGTTCTATCGATGATTTAAGCATAATATGGCTAATAATATGAGTTAGATTGATAATAATAAGAGTAATGAGTATAGTAATTGTAGTTCTATCGATCATTTAAGCATAATATGGCTATTAATATGAGATAGATTGATAATAATAAGAGTCATAAGTATAGTAATTGTCGTTCTATAGATCATATTTGCATAATACCGTTAATAATATGAGTTAGATTGATAACAGTGAGTGTAACAAGTACAGTAATTGTCTTTCTGTCGATCATATAAGCATAATATGGCTAATAATATGAGGTAGATCGATAATAATAAGCGTAATAAGAGCAGTAATTGTCGTTCTATCGATCACATAAGCATAGTATGGCTAATAATATAAGTTAGGTTGATAATAATATGAGTACTAAGTACAGTAATTGTCGTTCTATCGATCACATAAGCATAATATGGCTAATAATATGAGTTAGATTGATAATGATAAGAGTAATAAGTGTAGTAATTGTCGTTCTATCGATCACATAAGCATGATATGGCTAATAATATGAGTTAGATTGATAATAGTAAGAGTAATAAGTATAGTAATTGTCGTTCTATCGATCATATAAGCATAATATGGCTAATAATATGAGTTAGATTGATAACAGTGAGTGTAACAAGTACAGTAATTGTCTTTCTGTCGATCATATAAGCATAATATGGCTAATAATATGAGGTAGATCGATAATAATAAGCGTAATAAGAGCAGTAATTGTCGTTCTATCGATCACATAAGCATAGTATGGCTAATAATATAAGTTAGGTTGATAATAATATGAGTACTAAGTACAGTAATTGTCGTTCTATCGATCACATAAGCATAATATGGCTAATAATATGAGTTAGATTGATAATGATAAGAGTAATAAGTGTAGTAATTGTCGTTCTATCGATCACATAAGCATGATATGGCTAATAATATGAGTTAGATTGATAATAGTAAGAGTAATAAGTATAGTAATTGTCGTTCTATCGATCATATAAGCATAATATGGCTAATAATATGAGTTAGGTTGATAATAATAAGAGTAATAAGTATAGTAATTGTCGTTCTATCGATCATATTTGCATAATATGGTTAATAATATCAGTTAGATTGATAACAGTGAGTGTAATAAGTATAGTAATTGTCGTTCTCTCGATCATATAAGCATAATATGTCTAATAATATGAGTTAGATTGATAATAACAAAAGTAATAAGTGTAGTAATTGTCGTTCTATCGAAAACATAACCATAACATGGCTAATAATATGAGTTAGATTTATAATAATAAGAGTAATAAGTATAGTAGTTGTCGTTCTATCGATCATATAAGCATAACATGGCTAATAATATGAGTTAGATTGATAATAAAAAGAGTAATAAGTATAGTAATTGTCGTCCTATCGGTCATATAAGCATAACATGGCTAATAATATGAGTTAGATTGATAATAATAAGAGTAATAAGTATAGTAATTGTCGTTCTATCGATCATATAAGCATCATATGGGTAATAATATGAGTTAGATTGATAATGATAAGAGTAATAACTACAGTAATTGTCGTTCTATCGATCATATAAGCATAATATGACTAATAATATGAGTCAGATTGATAATAGTGAGTGTAATAAGTACACTAATTGTCGTTCTATCGATCATATAAGCAAAATATGGCTAATAATATGAGTTAGATTGATAATAATAGGAGTAATGACTATAGTAATTGTCGTTCTATCGATCATATAAGCATAATATGGCTAATAATATGAGTTAGATTGATAATAATAGGAGTAATGAGTACAGTAATTGTCGTTCTATCGATCATATAAGCATAATATGGCTAATAATATGAGTTAGATTGATAATAATATGAGTAATGAGTATAGTAATTGTAGTTCTATCGATGATATCTGCATAATATGGTTAATAATATGAGTTAGATTGATAATAGTGAGTGAAATAAGTATAGTAATTGTCGTTCTGTCGATCATATAAGCATAATATGGCTAATAATATGAGTTAGATTGATAATAATCAGAGTAATAAGTATAGTAATTGTCGTTCTATCGATGATTTAAGCATAATATGGCTAATAATATGAGTTAGATTGATAATAATAAGAGTAATGAGTATAGTAATTGTAGTTCTATCGATCATTTAAGCATAATATGGCGATTAATATGAGATAGATTGATAATAATAAGAGTCATAAGTATAGTAATTGTCGTTCTATAGATCATATTTGCATAATACCGTTAATAATATGAGTTAGATTGATAACAGTGAGTGTAACAAGTATAGTAATTGTCTTTCTGTCGATCATATAAGCATAATATGGCTAATAATATGAGGTAGATTGATAATAATAAGAGTAATAAGAGCAGTAATTGTCGTTCTATCGATCACATAAGCATAGTATGGCTAATAATATAAGTTAGGTTGATAATAATATGAGTACTAAGTACAGTAATTGTCGTTCTATCGATCACATAAGCATAATATGGCTAATAATATGAGTTAGATTGATAATAATAGGAGTAATGAGTACAGCAATTGTCGTTCTATCGATCATATAAGCATAATATGGCTAATAATATGAGTTAGATTGATAATGATAAGAGGGTTAAGTATAGTAATTGTCGTTCTATCGATCATATCTGCATAATATGGTTAATAATATGAGTTAGATTGATAACAGTGAGTGAAATAAGTATAGTAATTGTCGTGCTATCGATCACATAAGCATAATATGGCTAATAATATGAGTTAGATTGATAATAATATGAGTAATGAGTATAGTAATTGTAGTTCTATCGATCATATCTGCATAATATTGTTAATAATATGAGTTAGATTCATAATAATAAGAGTAATAAGTATAGTAATTGTAGTTCTATCGGTCATTTAAGCATAATATGGCTAATAATATGAGTTAGATTGATAATAATAAGAGTAATGAGTATAGTAATTGTAGTTCTATCGATCATTTAAGCATAATATGGCTATTAATATGAGATAGATTGATAATAATAAGAGTCATAAGTATAGTAATTGTCGTTCTCTCGATCATATAAGCATAATATGTCTAATAATATGAGTTAGATTGATAATAACAAAAGTAATAAGTGTAGTAATTGTCGTTCTATCGAAAACATAACCATAATATGGCTAATAATATGAGTTAGATTTATAATAATAAGAGTAATAAGTATAGTAGTTGTCGTTCTATCGATCATATAAGCATAACATGGCTAATAATATGAGTTAGATTGATAATAAAAAGAGTAATAAGTATAGTAATTGTCGTCCTATCGGTCATATAAGCATAACATGGCTAATAATATGAGTTAGATTGATAATAATAAGAGTAATAAGTATAGTAATTGTCGTTCTATCGATCATATAAGCATAATATGGGTAATAATATGAGTTAGATTGATAATGATAAGAGTAATAAGTACAGTAATTGTCGTTCTATCGATCATATAAGCATAATATGACTAATAATATGTGTTAGATTGATAACAGTGAGTGTAATATGTATAGTAATTATCGTTCTGTCGATAATATCAGCATAATATGGCTAATAATATGAGTTAGATTGATAATAATAAGAGTAATGAGTATAGTAATTGTAGTTCTATCGATCATTTAAGCATAATATGGCTATTAATATGAGATAGATTGATAATAATAAGAGTCATAAGTATAGTAATTGTCGTTCTATAGATCATATTTGCATAATACGGTTAATAATATGAGTTAGATTGATAACAGTGAGTGTAAGAAGTATAGTAATTGTCTTTCTGTCGATCATATAAGCATAATATGGCTAATAATATGAGGTAGATTGATAATAATAAGAGTAATAAGAGTAGTAATTGTCGTTCTATCGATCACATAAGCATAGTATGGCTAATAATATGAGTTAGGTTGATAATAATATGAGTACTAAGTACAGTAATTGTCGTTCTATCGATCACATAAGCATAATATGGCTAATAATATGAGTTAGATTGATAATGATAAGAGTAATAAGTGTAGTAATTGTCGTTCTATCGATCACATGAGCATGAAATGGCTAATAATACGAGTTAGATTGATAATAGTAAGAGTAATAAGTATAGTAATTGTCGTTCTATCGATCATATAAGCATAATATGGCTAATAATATGAGTTAGGTCGATAATAATAAGAGTAATAAGTATAGTAATTGTCGTTCTATCGATCATATTTGCATAATATGGTTAATAATATCAGTTAGATTGATAACAGTGAGTGTAATAAGTATAGTAATTGTCGTTCTGTCGATCATATAAGCATAATATGTCTAATAATATGAGTTAGATTGATAATAACAAAAGTAATAAGTGTAGTAATTGTCGTTCTATCGAAAACATAACCATAATATGGCTAATAATATGAGTTAGATTTATAATAATAAGAGTAATAAGTATAGTAGTTGTCGTTCTATCGATCATATAAGCATAATATGGCTAATAATATGAGTAAGATTGATAATAAAAAGAGTAATAAGTATAGTAATTGTCGTCCTATCGATCACATAAGCATAATATGGCTAATAATATGAGTTAGATTGATAATAATAGGAGTAATGAGTACAGCAATTGTCGTTCTATCGATCATATAAGCATAATATGGCTAATAATATGAGTTAGATTGATAATGATAAGAGGGTTAAGTATAGTAATTGTCGTTCTATCGATCATATCTGCATAATATGGTTAATAATATGAGTTAGATTGATAACAGTGAGTGAAATAAGTATAGTAATTGTCGTGCTATCGATCACATAAGCATAATATGGCTAATAATATGAGTTAGATTGATAATAATATGAGTAATGAGTATAGTAATTGTAGTTCTATCGATCATATCTGCATAATATTGTTAATAATATGAGTTAGATTCATAATAATAAGAGTAATAAGTATAGTAATTGTAGTTCTATCGGTCATTTAAGCATAATATGGCTAATAATATGAGTTAGATTGATAATAATAAGAGTAATGAGTATAGTAATTGTAGTTCTATCGATCATTTAAGCATAATATGGCTATTAATATGAGATAGATTGATAATAATAAGAGTCATAAGTATAGTAATTGTCGTTCTCTCGATCATATAAGCATAATATGTCTAATAATATGAGTTAGATTGATAATAACAAAAGTAATAAGTGTAGTAATTGTCGTTCTATCGAAAACATAACCATAATATGGCTAATAATATGAGTTAGATTTATAATAATAAGAGTAATAAGTATAGTAGTTGTCGTTCTATCGATCATATAAGCATAACATGGCTAATAATATGAGTTAGATTGATAATAAAAAGAGTAATAAGTATAGTAATTGTCGTCCTATCGGTCATATAAGCATAACATGGCTAATAATATGAGTTAGATTGATAATAATAAGAGTAATAAGTATAGTAATTGTCGTTCTATCGATCATATAAGCATAATATGGGTAATAATATGAGTTAGATTGATAATGATAAGAGTAATAAGTACAGTAATTGTCGTTCTATCGATCATATAAGCATAATATGACTAATAATATGTGTTAGATTGATAACAGTGAGTGTAATATGTATAGTAATTATCGTTCTGTCGATAATATCAGCATAATATGGCTAATAATATGAGTTAGATTGATAATAATAAGAGTAATGAGTATAGTAATTGTAGTTCTATCGATCATTTAAGCATAATATGGCTATTAATATGAGATAGATTGATAATAATAAGAGTCATAAGTATAGTAATTGTCGTTCTATAGATCATATTTGCATAATACGGTTAATAATATGAGTTAGATTGATAACAGTGAGTGTAAGAAGTATAGTAATTGTCTTTCTGTCGATCATATAAGCATAATATGGCTAATAATATGAGGTAGATTGATAATAATAAGAGTAATAAGAGTAGTAATTGTCGTTCTATCGATCACATAAGCATAGTATGGCTAATAATATGAGTTAGGTTGATAATAATATGAGTACTAAGTACAGTAATTGTCGTTCTATCGATCACATAAGCATAATATGGCTAATAATATGAGTTAGATTGATAATGATAAGAGTAATAAGAGCAGTAATTGTCGTTCTATCGATCACATAAGCAAAGTATGGCTAATAATATAAGTTAGGTTGATAATAATATGAGTACTAAGTACAGTAATTGTCGTTCTATCGATCACATAAGCATAATATGGCTAATAATATGAGTTAGATTGATAATGATAAGAGTAATAAGTGTAGTAATTGTCGTTCTATCGATCACATGAGCATGAAATGGCTAATAATACGAGTTAGATTGATAATAGTAAGAGTAATAAGTATAGTAATTGTCGTTCTATCGATCATATAAGCATAATATGGCTAATAATATGAGTTAGGTCGATAATAATAAGAGTAATAAGTATAGTAATTGTCGTTCTATCGATCATATAAGCATAATATGACTAATAATATGTGTTAGATTGATAACAGTGAGTGTAATATGTATAGTAATTATCGTTCTGTCGATCATATCAGCATAATATGGCTAATAATATGAGTTAGATTGATAATAATAAGAGTAATGAGTATAGTAATTGTAGTTCTATCGATCATTTAAGCATAATATGGCTATTAATATGAGATAGATTGATAATAATAAGAGTCATAAGTATAGTAATTGTCGTTCTATCGATCATATTTGCATAATATGGTTAATAATATCAGTTAGATTGATAACAGTGAGTGTAATAAGTATAGTAATTGTCGTTCTGTCGATCATATAAGCATAATATGTCTAATAATATGAGTTAGATTGATAATAACAAAAGTAATAAGTGTAGTAATTGTCGTTCTATCGAAAACATAACCATAATATGGCTAATAATATGAGTTAGATTTATAATAATAAGAGTAATAAGTATAGTAGTTGTCGTTCTATCGATCATATAAGCATAATATGGCTAATAATATGAGTAAGATTGATAATAAAAAGAGTAATAAGTATAGTAATTGTCGTTCTATCGATCATATAAGCATAATATGACTAATAATATGTGTTAGATTGATAACAGTGAGTGTAATATGTATAGTAATTATCGTTCTGTCGATCATATCAGCATAATATGGCTAATAATATGAGTTAGATTGATAATGATAAGAGTAATAAGTACAGTAATTGTCGTTCTATCGATCATATAAGCATAATATGGTTAATCATATGAGTTAGATTGATAATAATAAGAGAAATGAGTATAGTAATTGTCGTTCTATCGATCATATAAGCATAATATGGCTAATAATATGAGTTAGATTGATAATAATAAGAGTAATATGTATAGTAATTGTAGTTCTATCGGTCATTTAAGCATAATATGGCTAATAATATGAGTTAGATTGATAATAATAAGAGTAATAAGTATAGTAATTGTCGTTCTATCGATCATATAAGCATAATATGGCTAATAATATGAGTTAGATTGATAATAATAAGAGTAATGACTATAGTAATTGTCGTTCTATCGATCATATAAGCATAATATGGCTAATAATATGAGTTAGATTGATAATAATAGGAGTAATGAGTACAGTAATTGTCGTTCTATCGATCATATAAGCATAATATGGCTAATAATATGAGTTAGATTGATAATAATAAGAGTAATAAGTATAGTAATTGTCGTTCTATCGATCACATAAGCATAATATGGCTAATAATATGAGTTAGATTGATAATGATAAGAGTAATAAGTATAGTAATTGTCGTTCTATCGATCATATAAGCATAATATGACTAATAATATGTGTTAGATTGATAACAGTGAGTGTAATATGTATAGTAATTATCGTTCTGTCGATCATATCAGCATAATATGGCTAATAATATGAGTTAGATTGATAATAATAAGAGTAATGAGTATAGTAATTGTAGTTCTATCGATCATTTAAGCATAATATGGCTATTAATATGAGATAGATTGATAATAATAAGAGTCATAAGTATAGTAATTGTCGTTCTATAGATCATATTTGCATAATACGGTTAATAATATGAGTTAGATTGATAACAGTGAGTGTAAGAAGTATAGTAATTGTCTCTCTGTCGATCATATAAGCATAATATGGCTAATAATATGAGGTAGATTGATAATAATAAGAGTAATAAGAGTAGTAATTGTCGTTCTATCGATCACATAAGCATAGTATGGCTAATAATATGAGTTAGGTTTATAATAATATGAGTACTAAGTATAGTAATTGTCGTTCTATCCATCACATAAGCATAATATGGCTAATAATATGAGGTAGAATGATAATAGTAAGAGTAATAAGAGCAGTAATTGTCGTTCTATCGATCACATAAGCAAAGTATGGCTAATAATATAAGTTAGGTTGATAATAATATGAGTACTAAGTACAGTAATTGTCGTTCTATCGATCACATAAGCATAATATGGCTAATAATATGAGTTAGATTGATAATGATAAGAGTAATAAGTGTAGTAATTGTCGTTCTATCGATCACATGAGCATGAAATGGCTAATAATACGAGTTAGATTGATAATAGTAAGAGTAATAAGTATAGTAATTGTCGTTCTATCGATCATATAAGCATAATATGGCTAATAATATGAGTTAGGTCGATAATAATAAGAGTAATAAGTATAGTAATTGTCGTTCTATCGATCATATTTGCATAATATGGTTAATAATATCAGTTAGATTGATAACAGTGAGTGTAATAAGTATAGTAATTGTCGTTCTGTCGATCATATAAGCATAATATGTCTAATAATATGAGTTAGATTGATAATAACAAAAGTAATAAGTGTAGTAATTGTCGTTCTATCGAAAACATAACCATAATATGGCTAATAATATGAGTTAGATTTATAATAATAAGAGTAATAAGTATAGTAGTTGTCGTTCTATCGATCATATAAGCATAATATGGCTAATAATATGAGTAAGATTGATAATAAAAAGAGTAATAAGTATAGTAATTGTCGTCCTATCGATCATATAAGCATAACATGGCTAATAATATGAGTTAGATTGATAATAATAAGAGTAATAAGGATAGTAATTGTCGTTCTATCGATCATATTAGCATAATATGGTTAATCATATGAGTTAGATTGATAATAATAAGAGAAATGAGTATAGTAATTGTCGTTCTATCGATCATATAAGCATAATATGGCTAATAATATGAGTTAGATTGATAATAATAAGAGTAATGACTATAGTAATTGTCGTTCTATCGATCATATAAGCATAATATGGCTAATAATATGAGTTAGATTGATAATAATAGGAGTAATGAGTACAGTAATTGTCGTTCTATCGATCATATAAGCATAATATGGCTAATAATATGAGTTAGATTGATAATAATATGAGTAATGAGTATAGTAATTGTAGTTCTATCGATGATATCTGCATAATATGGTTAATAATATGAGTTAGATTGATAATAGTGAGTGAAATAAGTATAGTAATTGTCGTTCTGTCGATCATATAAGCATAATATGGCTAATAATATGAGTTAGATTGATAATAATCAGAGTAATAAGTATAGTAATTGTCGTTCTATCGATGATTTAAGCATAATATGGCTAATAATATGAGTTAGATTGATAATAATAAGAGTAATGAGTATAGTAATTGTAGTTCTATCGATCATTTAAGCATAATATGGCTATTAATATGAGATAGATTGATAATAATAAGAGTCACAAGTATAGTAATTGTCGTTCTATAGATCATATTTGCATAATACCGTTAATAATATGAGTTAGATTGATAACAGTGAGTGTAACAAGTACAGTAATTGTCTTTCTGTCGATCATATAAGCATAATATGGCTAATAATATGAGGTAG
>NW_027474378.1:0-49955 GCF_050947335.1 Megachile rotundata
TCATTTAAGCATAATATGGCTAGTAATACGAGTTAGATTGATAATAATAAGAGTAATGAGCATAGTGATTGTAGTTCTATCGATCATATCTGGATAATATGGTTAATAATATGAGTTAGATTGATAATAATAAGAGTAATAAGTATAGTATTTGTCGTTCTATCGATCATATAAGCATAATATGGCTAATAATATGAGTTAGATTGATAATAATAAGAGTAATAAGTATAGTAATTGTCGTTCTATCGATCATTTAAGCATAATATGGCTAATAATATGAGTCAGATTGATAATAATAACAGTAATAAGTATAGTAATTGTCGTTCTATCGATCATATCTGCATAATATGGTTAATAATATGAGTTAGATTTATAATAATGAGTGTAATAAGTATAGTGAATGTCGTTCTATCGATCATATCAGCATAATGTGGGTAATAATATGAGTTGGATTGATAATAATAAGAGTAATGAGTATAGTAATTGTAGTTCTATCGATCATATAAGCATAATATGGCTAATAATATGAGTAAGATTCATAATAATAAGAGTAATAAGTATAGTAATTGTCGTTCTATCGATCATTTAAGCATAATATGGCGAATAATATGAGTTGGGTTGATAAAAATAAGAATAATAAGTATAGTAATTGTCGTTCTATCGATCATATAAGCATAATATGGCTAATAATATGAGTTAGGTTGATAATAACAAGAGTAATAAGTATAGTAAATGTCGTGCTATCGATCATATCTGCATAATATGGTTAATAATATGAGTTAGATTGATAATAGTGAGTGTAATAAATATAGTAATTGTCGTTCTATCGCTCATATAAGCACAATATGGCTAATAATATGAGTTAGATTGATAATAATAAGAGTAATAAGTATAGTAATTGTCGTTCTATCGATCATATAAGCATAATATGGCTAATAATATGACTTAGATTGATAATAATAAGTGTAATAAGTATAGTAATTGTCGTTCTATCGATCATAATTGCATAATATGGTTAATAATATGAATTAGATTGATAATAATAAGAGCAATGAGTATAGTAATTGTCGTACTATCGATCATATAAGCATAATATGGCTAATAATATGAGTTAGATTGGTAATAATAAGTGTAATAAGTATAGTAATTGTCGTTCTATCGATCATATCTCCATAATATGGTTAATAATATGAGTTAGATTGACAACAAAAAGAGTAATGAGTATAGTAATTGTCGTACTATCGATCATATAAGCATAATATGGCTTATCATGTGAGTTAGATTGATAATAGTGAGTGCAATAAATATAGTAATTGTCGTTCTATCGCTCATATAAGCACAATATGGCTAATAATATGAGTTAGAATGATAATAATAAGAGTAATAAGTATAGTAATTGTCGTTCTATCGATCATATCTGCATAATATGGTTAATAATATGAGTTAGATTTATAATAGTGAGTGTAATAAGTATAGTGAATGTCGTTCTATCGATCATATCAGCATAATATGGGTAATAATATGAGTTGGATTGATAATAATAAGAGTAATGAGTATAGTAATTGTAGTTCTATCGATCATATAAGCATAATATGGCTAATAATATGAGTAAGATTCATAATAATAAGAGTCATAAGTATAGTAATTGTCGTTCTATCGATCATATCTGCATAATATGGTTAATAATATGAGTTAGATTGATAATAGTGAGTGTAATAAATATAGTAATTGTCGTTCTATCGCTCATATAAGCACAATATGGCTAATAATATGAGTTAGATTGATAATAATAAGAGTAATAAGTATAGTAATTGTCGTTCTATCGATCATATAAGCATAATATGGCTAATAATATGAGTTAGATTGATAATAATAAGAGTAATAAGTATAGTAATTGTCGTTCTATCGATCATATATGCATAATATGGTTAATAATATGAGTTAGATTGATAATAGTGAGTGTAATAAGTATAGTGAATGTCGTTCTATCGATCATATCAGCATAATATGGCTAATAATATGAGTTAGATACATAATAATAAGAGTAATAAGTATAGTAATTGTCGTTATATCGATCATATAACCATAATATGGCTAATAGCATGAGTTAGATTGATAATAGTAAGAGTAATGAGTATAGTAATTGTCGTTCTATCTATCATATCTGCATAATATGGGTAGTAATATGAGTTAGATTCATAATAATAAGAGTAATAAGTACAGTAATTGTCGTTCTATCGATCATATAAGCATAATATGGCTAATAATATGAGTTAGATTTATAATAATAAGTGTAATAAGTATAGTAATTGTCGTTCTATCGATCATATAAGCACAATATGGCTAATAATATGAGTTAGATTTATAATAATAAGAGTAATAAGTATAGTAATTGTCGTTCTATCGATCACATAAGCACAATATGGCTAATAATATGAGTTAGATTGATAATAATGAGAGTAATAAGTATAGTAATTGTCGTTCTATCTATCATATAAGCATAATATGGGTAATAATATGAGTTGGATTGATAATAATAAGAGTAATGAGTATAGTAATTGTCGTTCTATCGCTCATATAAGCACAATATGGCTAATAATATGAGTAAGATTGATAATAATAAGAGTAATAAGTATAGTAATTGTCGATCTATCGATCATATAAGCATAATAGGGCAAATAATATGAGTTAGATTGATGATAATAAGAGTAATAAGTATAGTAATTGTCGTTCTATCGATCATTTCTGCATAATATGGTTAATAATATGAGTTAGATTGATAATATTATGAGTAATAAGTATAGTAATTGTCGCTATATCGATCATATAACCATAATATGGCTAATAGCATGAGTTAGATTGATAATAATAAGAGTAACGAGTATAGTAATTGTCGCTCTATCGATCATATAACCATAATATGGCTAATAGCATGAGTTAGATTGATAATAATAAGAGTAACAAGTATAGTAATTGTCGTTCTATCGATCATTTAAGTATAATATGGCTAATAATATGAGTTAGATTGATAATAATAACAGTAATAAGTATTGTAATTGTCGTTCTATCGATAATATAAGCATAATATGGCTAATAATATGAGTTAGATTGATAATAATAAGAGTAATGAGTATAGTAATTGTAGTTCTATCGATCATTTAAGCATAATATGGCTAATAATATGAGTTAGATTGATAATAATAAGAGTAATGAGTATAGTGATTGTAGTTCTATCTATCATATCTGCATAATATGGTTAATAATTTGAGTTAGATTGATATTAATAAGAGTAATAAGTATAGTATTTGTCGTTCTATCGATCATATAAGCATAATATGGCTAATAATATGAGTTAGATTGATAATAATAAGAGTAGTAAGTATAGTAATTGTCGTTCTATCGATCATTTAAGCATAATATGGCTAATAATATGACTTAGATTGATAATAATAACAGTAATAAGTATAGTAATTGTCGTTCTATCGATAATATAAGCATAATATGGCTAATAATACGAGTTAGATTGATAATAATAACAGTAATAAGTATAGTAATTGTCGTTCTATCGATAATATAAGCATAATATGCCTAATAATATGAGTTAGATTGATAATACTAAGAGTAGTGAGTATAGTAATTCTCGTTCTATCGATCATATAAGCATAATATGGCTAATAATATGAGTTAGATTGATAGTACTAAGAGTAGTGAGTATAGTAATTCTCGTTCTATCGATCATATAAGCATAATATGGCTAATAATATGAGTTAGATTGATAATAATAAGAGTAATGATTATAGTAATTGTAGTTCTATCGATCATTTAAGCATAATATGGCTAATAATATGAGTTAGATTGATAATAATAAGAGTAATAAGTACAGTAATTGTCGTTCTATCGATCATATAAGCATAATAAGGCTAATAATATGAGTTAGAGTGATAATACTAAGAGTAGTGAGTATAGTAATTCTCATGCTATCGATCATATAAGCATAATATGGCTAATAATATCAGTTAGATTGATAATAATAAGTGTAATAAGTATAGTAATTGTCGTTCTATCGATCATAATTGCATAATATGGTTAATAATATGAGTTAGATTGATAATAATAAGAGAAATGAGTATAGTAATTGTCGTACTATCGATCATATAAGCATAATATGGCTAATAATGTGAGTTAGATTGATAATAGTGAGTGCAATAAATATAGTAATTGTCGTTCTATCGCTCATATAAGCACAATATGGCTAATAATATGAGTTAGATTGATAATAATAAGAGTAATAAGTATAGTAATTGTCGTTCTATCGATCATATAAGCATAATAGGGCTAATAATATGAGTTAGATTGATAATAATAAGAGTAATAAGTATAGTAATTGTCGTTCTATCGATCATATCTCCATAATATGGTTAATAATATGAGTTAGTTTGACAACAATAAGAGTAATGAGTATAGTAATTGTCGTACTATCGATCATATAAGCATAATATGGCTTATCATGTGAGTTAGATTGATAATAGTGAGTGCAATAAATATAGTAATTGTCGTTCTATCGCTCATATAAGCACAATATGGCTAATAATATGAGTTAGATTGATAATAATAAGAGTAATAAGTATAGTAATTGTCGTTCTATCGATCATATCTGCATAATATGGTTAATAATATGAGTTAGATTTATAATAGTGAGTGTAATAAGTATAGTGAATGTCGTTCTATCGATCATATCAGCATAATATGGGTAATAATATGAGTTGGATTGATAATAATAAGAGTAATGAGTATAGTAATTGTAGTTCTATCGATCATATAAGCATAATATGGCTAATAATATGAGTAAGATTCATAATAATAAGAGTCATAAGTATAGTAATTGTCGTTCTATCGATCATATCTGCATAATATGGTTAATAATATGAGTTAGATTGATAATAGTGAGTGTAATAAATATAGTAATTGTCGTTCTATCTATCATATCTGCATAATATGGGTAATAATATGAGTTAGATTGATAATATTATGAGTAATAAGTGTAGTAATTGTCGTTATATCGATCATATAACCATAATATGGCTAATAGCATGAGTTAGATTGATAATAATAAGAGTAATGAGTATAGTAATTGTCGTTCTATCTATCATATCTGCATAATATGGGTAATAATATGAGTTAGATTCATAATAATAAGAGTAATAAGTACAGTAATTGTCGTTCTATCGATCATATAAGCATAATATGGCTAATAATATGAGTTAGATTTATAATAATAAGAGTAATAAGTATAGTAATTGTCGTTCTATCGATCATATAAGCACAATATGGCTAATAATATGAGTTAGATTTATAATAATAAGAGTAATAAGTATAGTAATTGTCGTTCTATCGATCACATAAGCACAATATGGCTAATAATATGAGTTAGATTGATAATAATGAGAGTAATAAGTATAGTAATTGTCGTTCTATTTATCATATAAGCATAATATGGGTAATAATATGAGTTGGATTGATAATAATAAGAGTAATGAGTATAGTAATTGTCGTTCTATCGCTCATATAAGCACAATATGGCTAATAATATGAGTAAGATTGATAATAATAAGAGTAATAAGTATAGTAATTGTCGTTCTATCGATCATATAAGCATAATAGGGCAAATAATATGAGTTAGATTGATAATAATAAGAGTAATAAGTATAGTAATTGTCGTTCTATCGATCATATCTGCATAATATGGTTAATAATATGAGTTAGATTGATAATATTATGAGTAATAAGTATAGTAATTGTCGCTATATCGATCATATAACCATAATATGGCTGATAGCATGAGTTAGATTGATAATAATAAGAGTAACGAGTATAGTAATTGTCGTTCTATCTATCATATCTGCATAATATGGGTAATAATATGAGTTAGATTCATAATAATAAGAGTAATAAGTACAGTAATTGTCGTTCTATCGATCATATAAGCATAATATGGCTAATAATATGAGTTAGATTGATAATAATAAGAGTAATGAGTATAGTAATTGTCGCTCTATCGATCATATAAGCATAATATGGCTAATAATATGAGTTAGATTGATAATAATAAGAGTAACAAGTATAGTAATTGTCGTTCTATCGATCATTTAAGTATAATATGGCTAATAATATGAGTTAGATTGATAATAATAACAGTAGTAAGTATTGTAATTGTAGTTCTATCGATAATATAAGCATAATATGGCTAATAATATGAGTTAGATTGATAATAATAAGAGTAATGAGTATAGTAATTGTAGTTCTATCGATCATTTAAGCATAATATGGCTAATAATATGAGTTAGATTGATAATAATAAGAGTAATGAGTATAGTGATTGTAGCTCTATCTATCATATCTGCATAATATGGTTAATAATTTGAGTTAGATTGATATTAATAAGAGTAATAAGTATAGTATTTGTCGTTCTATCGATCATATAAGCATAATATGGCTAATAATATGAGTTAGATTGATAATAATAAGAGTAGTAAGTATAGTAATTGTCGTTCTATCGATCATTTAAGCATAATATGGCTAATAATATGACTTAGATTGATAATAATAACAGTAATAAGTATAGTAATTGTCGTTCTATCGATAATATAAGCATAATATGGCTAATAATACGAGTTAGATTGATAATAATAAGAGTAATGAGCATAGTGATTGGAGTTCTATCGATCATATCTGCATAATATGGTTAATAATATGAGTTAGATTGATAATAATAAGAGTAATAAGTATAGTATTTGTCGTTCTATCGATCATATAAGCATAATATGGCTAATAATATCAGTTAGATTGATAATAATAAGTGTAATAAGTATAGTAATTGTCGTTCTATCGATCATAATTGCATAATATGGTTAATAATATGAGTTAGATTGATAATAATAAGAGAAATGAGTATAGTAATTGTCGTACTATCGATCATATAAGCATAATATGGCTAATAATATGAGTTAGATTGATAATAATAAGTGTAATAAGTATAGTAATTGTCGTTCTATCGATCATATCTGCATAATATGGTTAATAATATGAGTTAGATTGTTAATAATAAGAGTAACGCGTATAGTAATTGTCGTACTATCGATCATATAAGCATAATATGGCTAATAATGTGAGTTAGATTGATAATAGTGAGTGCAATAAATATAGTAATTGTCGTTCTATCGCTCATATAAGCACAATATGGCTAATAATATGAGTTAGATTGATAATAATAAGAGTATAAGTATAGTAATTGTCGTTCTATCGATCATATAAGCATAATAGGGCTAATAATATGAGTTAGATTGATAATAATAAGAGTAATAAGTATAGTAATTGTCGTTCTATCGATCATATCTCCATAATATGGTTAATAATATGAGTTAGTTTGACAACAATAAGAGTAATGAGTATAGTAATTGTCGTACTATCGATCATATAAGCATAATATGGCTTATCATGTGAGTTAGATTGATAATAGTGAGTGCAATAAATATAGTAATTGTCGTTCTATCGCTCATATAAGCACAATATGGCTAATAATATGAGTTAGATTGATAATAATAAGAGTAATAAGTATAGTAATTGTCGTTCTATCGATCATATCTGCATAATATGGTTAATAATATGAGTTAGATTTATAATAGTGAGTGTAATAAGTATAGTGAATGTCGTTCTATCGATCATATCAGCATAATATGGGTAATAATATGAGTTGGATTGATAATAATAAGAGTAATGAGTATAGTAATTGTAGTTCTATCGATCATATAAGCATAATATGGCTAATAATATGAGTAAGATTCATAATAATAAGAGTCATAAGTATAGTAATTGTCGTTCTATCGATCATATCTGCATAATATGGTTAATAATATGAGTTAGATTGATAATAGTGAGTGTAATAAATATAGTAATTGTCGTTCTATCGCTCATATAAGCACAATATGGCTAATAATATGAGTTAGATTGATAATAATAAGAGTAATAAGTATAGTAATTGTCGTTCTATCGATCATATAAGCATAATATGGCTAATAATATGAGTTAGATTGATAATAATAAGAGTAATAAGTATAGTAATTGTCGTTCTATCGATCATATATGCATAATATGGTTAATAATATGAGTTAGATTGATAATAGTGAGTGTAATAAGTATAGTGAATGTCGTTCTATCGATCATATAAGCATAATATGGCTTATAATGGGAGTTAGATTGATAATAGTGAGTGCAATAAATATAGTAATTGTAGTTCTATCGCTCATATAAGCACAATATGGCTAATAATATGAGTTAGATTGATAATAATAAGAGTAATAAGTATAGTAATTGTCGTTCTATCGATCATATCTGCATAATATGGCTAATAATATGAGTTAGATTGATAATAATGAGAGTAATAAGTATAGTAATTGTCGTTCTATCGATCATATAAGCATAATATGGGTAATAATATGAGTTGGATTGATAATAATAAGAGTAATGAGTATAGTAATTGTCGTTCTATCGCTCATATAAGCACAATATGGCTAATAATATGAGTAAGATTGATAATAATAAGAGTAATAAGTATAGTAATTGTCGTTCTATCGATCATATAAGCATAATAGGGCAAATAATATGAGTTAGATTGATAATAATAAGAGTAATAAGTATAGTAATTGTCGTTCTATCGATCATATCTGCATAATATGGTTAATAATATGAGTTAGATTGATAATATTATGAGTAATCAGTATAGTAATTGTCGTTATATCGATCATATAACCATAATATGGCTAATAGCATGAGTTAGATTGATAATAATAAGAGTAATGAGTATAGTAATTGTCGTTCTATCTATCATATCTGCATAATATGGGTAATAATATGAGTTAGATTGATAATATTATGAGTAATAAGTGTAGTAATTGTCGTTATATCGATCATATAACCATAATATGGCTAATAGCATGAGTTAGATTGATAATAATAAGAGTAATGAGTATAGTAATTGTCGTTCTATCTATCATATCTGCATAATATGGGTAATAATATGAGTTAGATTCATAATAATAAGAGTAATAAGTACAGTAATTGTCGTTCTATCGATCATATAAGCATAATATGGCTAATAATATGAGTTAGATTTATAATAATAAGAGTAATAAGTATAGTAATTGTCGTTCTATCGATCATATAAGCACAATATGGCTAATAATATGAGTTAGATTTATAATAATAAGAGTAATAAGTATAGTAATTGTCGTTCTATCGATCACATAAGCACAATATGGCTAATAATATGAGTTAGATTGATAATAATGAGAGTAATAAGTATAGTAATTGTCGTTCTATTTATCATATAAGCATAATATGGGTAATAATATGAGTTGGATTGATAATAATAAGAGTAATGAGTATAGTAATTGTCGTTCTATCGCTCATATAAGCACAATATGGCTAATAATATGAGTAAGATTGATAATAATAAGAGTAATAAGTATAGTAATTGTCGTTCTATCGATCATATAAGCATAATAGGGCAAATAATATGAGTTAGATTGATAATAATAAGAGTAATAAGTATAGTAATTGTCGTTCTATCGATCATATCTGCATAATATGGTTAATAATATGAGTTAGATTGATAATATTATGAGTAATAAGTATAGTAATTGTCGCTATATCGATCATATAACCATAATATGGCTGATAGCATGAGTTAGATTGATAATAATAAGAGTAACGAGTATAGTAATTGTCGTTCTATCTATCATATCTGCATAATATGGGTAATAATATGAGTTAGATTCATAATAATAAGAGTAATAAGTACAGTAATTGTCGTTCTATCGATCATATAAGCATAATATGGCTAATAATATGAGTTAGATTGATAATAATAAGAGTAATGAGTATAGTAATTGTCGCTCTATCGATCATATAAGCATAATATGGCTAATAATATGAGTTAGATTGATAATAATAAGAGTAACAAGTATAGTAATTGTCGTTCTATCGATCATTTAAGTATAATATGGCTAATAATATGAGTTAGATTGATAATAATAACAGTAGTAAGTATTGTAATTGTAGTTCTATCGATAATATAAGCATAATATGGCTAATAATATGAGTTAGATTGATAATAATAAGAGTAATGAGTATAGTAATTGTAGTTCTATCGATCATTTAAGCATAATATGGCTAATAATATGAGTTAGATTGATAATAATAAGAGTAATGAGTATAGTGATTGTAGCTCTATCTATCATATCTGCATAATATGGTTAATAATTTGAGTTAGATTGATATTAATAAGAGTAATAAGTATAGTATTTGTCGTTCTATCGATCATATAAGCATAATATGGCTAATAATATGAGTTAGATTGATAATAATAAGAGTAGTAAGTATAGTAATTGTCGTTCTATCGATCATTTAAGCATAATATGGCTAATAATATGACTTAGATTGATAATAATAACAGTAATAAGTATAGTAATTGTCGTTCTATCGATAATATAAGCATAATATGGCTAATAATACGAGTTAGATTGATAATAATAAGACTAATGAGCATAGTGATTGGAGTTCTATCGATCATATCTGCATAATATGGTTAATAATATGAGTTAGATTGATAATAATAAGAGTAATAAGTATAGTATTTGTCGTTCTATCGATCATATAAGCATAATATGGCTAATAATATGAGTTAGATTGATAATAATAAGAGTAATAGGTATAGTAATTGTCGTTCTATCGATCATTTAAGCATAATATGGATAATAATATGGGTCAGATTGATAATAATAACAGTAATAAGTATAGTAATTGTCGTTCTATCGATAATATAAGCATAATATGCCTAATAATATGAGTTAGATTGATAATACTAAGAGTAGTGAGTATAGTAATTCTCGTTCTATCGATCATATAAGCATAATATGGCTAATAATATGAGTTAGATTGATAATACTAAGAGTAGTGAGTATAGTAATTCTCGTTCTATCGATCATATAAGCATAATATGGCTAATAATATGAGTTAGATTGATAATAATAAGAGTAATAAGTATAGTAATTGTCGTTCTATCGATCATATATGCATAATATGGTTAATAATATGAGTTAGATTGATAATAGTGAGTGTAATAAGTATAGTGAATGTCGTTCTATCGATCATATAAGCATAATATGGCTTATAATGAGAGTTAGATTGATAATAGTGAGTGCAATAAATATAGTAATTGTAGTTCTATCGCTCATATAAGCACAATATGGCTAATAATATGAGTTAGATTGATAATAATAAGAGTAATAAGTATAGTAATTGTCGTTCTATCGATCATATCTGCATAATATGGTTAATAATATGAGTTAGATTTATAATAGTGAGTGTAATAAGTATAGTGAATGTCGTTCTATCGATCATATCAGCATAATATGGGTAATAATATGAGTTGGATTGATAATAATAAGAGTAATGAGTATAGTAATTGTAGTTCTATCGATCATATAAGCATAATATGGCTAATAATATGAGTAAGATTCATAATAATAAGAGTCATAAGTATAGTAATTGTCGTTCTATCGATCATATCTGCATAATATGGTTAATAATATGAGTTAGATTGATAATAGTGAGTGTAATAAATATAGTAATTGTCGTTCTATCGCTCATATAAGCACAATATGGCTAATAATATGAGTTAGATTGATAATAATAAGAGTAATAAGTATAGTAATTGTCGTTCTATCGATCATATAAGCATAATATGGCTAATAATATGAGTTAGATTGATAATAATAAGAGTAATAAGTATAGTAATTGTCGTTCTATCGATCATATATGCATAATATGGTTAATAATATGAGTTAGATTGATAATAGTGAGTGTAATAAGTATAGTGAATGTCGTTCTATCGATCATATAAGCATAATATGGCTTATAATGGGAGTTAGATTGATAATAGTGAGTGCAATAAATATAGTAATTGTAGTTCTATCGCTCATATAAGCACAATATGGCTAATAATATGAGTTAGATTGATAATAATAAGAGTAATAAGTATAGTAATTGTCGTTCTATCGATCATATCTGCATAATATGGCTAATAATATGAGTTAGATTGATAATAATGAGAGTAATAAGTATAGTAATTGTCGTTCTATCGATCATATAAGCATAATATGGGTAATAATATGAGTTGGATTGATAATAATAAGAGTAATGAGTATAGTAATTGTCGTTCTATCGCTCATATAAGCACAATATGGCTAATAATATGAGTAAGATTGATAATAATAAGAGTAATAAGTATAGTAATTGTCGTTCTATCGATCATATAAGCATAATAGGGCAAATAATATGAGTTAGATTGATAATAATAAGAGTAATAAGTATAGTAATTGTCGTTCTATCGATCATATCTGCATAATATGGTTAATAATATGAGTTAGATTGATAATATTATGAGTAATCAGTATAGTAATTGTCGTTATATCGATCATATAACCATAATATGGCTAATAGCATGAGTTAGATTGATAATAATAAGAGTAATGAGTATAGTAATTGTCGTTCTATCTATCATATCTGCATAATATGGGTAATAATATGAGTTAGATTGATAATATTATGAGTAATAAGTGTAGTAATTGTCGTTATATCGATCATATAACCATAATATGGCTAATAGCATGAGTTAGATTGATAATAATAAGAGTAATGAGTATAGTAATTGTCGTTCTATCTATCATATCTGCATAATATGGGTAATAATATGAGTTAGATTCATAATAATAAGAGTAATAAGTACAGTAATTGTCGTTCTATCGATCATATAAGCATAATATGGCTAATAATATGAGTTAGATTTATAATAATAAGAGTAATAAGTATAGTAATTGTCGTTCTATCGATCATATAAGCACAATATGGCTAATAATATGAGTTAGATTTATAATAATAAGAGTAATAAGTATAGTAATTGTCGTTCTATCGATCACATAAGCACAATATGGCTAATAATATGAGTTAGATTGATAATAATGAGAGTAATAAGTATAGTAATTGTCGTTCTATTTATCATATAAGCATAATATGGGTAATAATATGAGTTGGATTGATAATAATAAGAGTAATGAGTATAGTAATTGTCGTTCTATCGCTCATATAAGCACAATATGGCTAATAATATGAGTAAGATTGATAATAATAAGAGTAATAAGTATAGTAATTGTCGTTCTATCGATCATATAAGCATAATAGGGCAAATAATATGAGTTAGATTGATAATAATAAGAGTAATAAGTATAGTAATTGTCGTTCTATCGATCATATCTGCATAATATGGTTAATAATATGAGTTAGATTGATAATATTATGAGTAATAAGTATAGTAATTGTCGCTATATCGATCATATAACCATAATATGGCTGATAGCATGAGTTAGATTGATAATAATAAGAGTAACGAGTATAGTAATTGTCGTTCTATCTATCATATCTGCATAATATGGGTAATAATATGAGTTAGATTCATAATAATAAGAGTAATAAGTACAGTAATTGTCGTTCTATCGATCATATAAGCATAATATGGCTAATAATATGAGTTAGATTGATAATAATAAGAGTAATGAGTATAGTAATTGTCGCTCTATCGATCATATAAGCATAATATGGCTAATAATATGAGTTAGATTGATAATAATAAGAGTAACAAGTATAGTAATTGTCGTTCTATCGATCATTTAAGTATAATATGGCTAATAATATGAGTTAGATTGATAATAATAACAGTAGTAAGTATTGTAATTGTAGTTCTATCGATAATATAAGCATAATATGGCTAATAATATGAGTTAGATTGATAATAATAAGAGTAATGAGTATAGTAATTGTAGTTCTATCGATCATTTAAGCATAATATGGCTAATAATATGAGTTAGATTGATAATAATAAGAGTAATGAGTATAGTGATTGTAGCTCTATCTATCATATCTGCATAATATGGTTAATAATTTGAGTTAGATTGATATTAATAAGAGTAATAAGTATAGTATTTGTCGTTCTATCGATCATATAAGCATAATATGGCTAATAATATGAGTTAGATTGATAATAATAAGAGTAGTAAGTATAGTAATTGTCGTTCTATCGATCATTTAAGCATAATATGGCTAATAATATGACTTAGATTGATAATAATAACAGTAATAAGTATAGTAATTGTCGTTCTATCGATAATATAAGCATAATATGGCTAATAATACGAGTTAGATTGATAATAATAAGAGTAATGAGCATAGTGATTGGAGTTCTATCGATCATATCTGCATAATATGGTTAATAATATGAGTTAGATTGATAATAATAAGAGTAATAAGTATAGTATTTGTCGTTCTATCGATCATATAAGCATAATATGGCTAATAATATGAGTTAGATTGATAATAATAAGAGTAATAGGTATAGTAATTGTCGTTCTATCGATCATGTAAGCATAATATGGATAATAATATGGGTCAGATTGATAATAATAACAGTAATAAGTATAGTAATTGTCGTTCTATCGATAATATAAGCATAATATGCCTAATAATATGAGTTAGATTGATAATACTAAGAGTAGTGAGTATAGTAATTCTCGTTCTATCGATCATATAAGCATAATATGGCTAATAATATGAGTTAGATTGATAATACTAAGAGTAGTGAGTATAGTAATTCTCGTTCTATCGATCATATAAGCATAATATGGCTAATAATATGAGTTAGATTGATAATAATAAGAGTAATAAGTATAGTAATTGTCGTTCTATCGATCATATATGCATAATATGGTTAATAATATGAGTAAGATTGATAATAGTGAGTGTAATAAGTATAGTGAATGTCGTTCTATCGATCATATAAGCATAATATGGCTTATAATGAGAGTTAGATTGATAATAGTGAGTGCAATAAATATAGTAATTGTAGTTCTATCGCTCATATAAGCACAATATGGCTAATAATATGAGTTAGATTGATAATAATAAGAGTAATAAGTATAGTAATTGTCGTTCTATCGATCATATCTGCATAATATGGCTAATAATATGAGTTAGATTGATAATAATGAGAGTAATAAGTATAGTAATTGTCGTTCTATCGATCATATAAGCATAATATGGGTAATAATATGAGTTGGATTGATAATAATAAGAGTAATGAGTATAGTAATTGTCGTTCTATCGCTCATATAAGCACAATATGGCTAATAATATGAGTAAGATTGATAATAATAAGAGTAATAAGTATAGTAATTGTCGTTCTATCGATCATATAAGCATAATAGGGCAAATAATATGAGTTAGATTGATAATAATAAGAGTAATAAGTATAGTAATTGTCGTTCTATCGATCATATCTGCATAATATGGTTAATAATATGAGTTAGATTGATAATATTATGAGTAATCAGTATAGTAATTGTCGTTATATCGATCATATAACCATAATATGGCTAATAGCATGAGTTAGATTGATAATAATAAGAGTAATGAGTATAGTAATTGTCGTTCTATCTATCATATCTGCATAATATGGGTAATAATATGAGTTAGATTGATAATATTATGAGTAATAAGTGTAGTAATTGTCGTTATATCGATCATATAACCATAATATGGCTAATAGCATGAGTTAGATTGATAATAATAAGAGTAATGAGTATAGTAATTGTCGTTCTATCTATCATATCTGCATAATATGGGTAATAATATGAGTTAGATTCATAATAATAAGAGTAATAAGTACAGTAATTGTCGTTCTATCGATCATATAAGCATAATATGGCTAATAATATGAGTTAGATTTATAATAATAAGAGTAATAAGTATAGTAATTGTCGTTCTATCGATCATATAAGCACAATATGGCTAATAATATGAGTTAGATTTATAATAATAAGAGTAATAAGTATAGTAATTGTCGTTCTATCGATCACATAAGCACAATATGGCTAATAATATGAGTTAGATTGATAATAATGAGAGTAATAAGTATAGTAATTGTCGTTCTATTTATCATATAAGCATAATATGGGTAATAATATGAGTTGGATTGATAATAATAAGAGTAATGAGTATAGTAATTGTCGTTCTATCGCTCATATAAGCACAATATGGCTAATAATATGAGTAAGATTGATAATAATAAGAGTAATAAGTATAGTAATTGTCGTTCTATCGATCATATAAGCATAATAGGGCAAATAATATGAGTTAGATTGATAATAATAAGAGTAATAAGTATAGTAATTGTCGTTCTATCGATCATATCTGCATAATATGGTTAATAATATGAGTTAGATTGATAATATTATGAGTAATAAGTATAGTAATTGTCGCTATATCGATCATATAACCATAATATGGCTGATAGCATGAGTTAGATTGATAATAATAAGAGTAACGAGTATAGTAATTGTCGTTCTATCTATCATATCTGCATAATATGGGTAATAATATGAGTTAGATTCATAATAATAAGAGTAATAAGTACAGTAATTGTCGTTCTATCGATCATATAAGCATAATATGGCTAATAATATGAGTTAGATTGATAATAATAAGAGTAATGAGTATAGTGATTGTAGTTCTATCTATCATATCTGCATAATATGGTTAATAATTTGAGTTAGATTGATATTAATAAGAGTAATAAGTATAGTATTTGTCGTTCTATCGATCATATAAGCATAATATGGCTAATAATATGAGTTAGATTGATAATAATAAGAGTAGTAAGTATAGTAATTGTCGTTCTATCGATCATTTAAGCATAATATGGCTAATAATATGACTTAGATTGATAATAATAACAGTAATAAGTAGAGTAATTGTCGTTCTATCGATAATATAAGCATAATATGGCTAATAATACGAGTTAGATTGATAATAATAACAGTAATAAGTATAGTAATTGTCGTTCTATCGATAATATAAGCATAATATGCCTAATAATATGAGTTAGATTGATAATACTAAGAGTAGTGAGTATAGTAATTCTCGTTCTATCGATCATATAAGCATAATATGGCTAATAATATGAGTTAGATTGATAGTACTAAGAGTAGTGAGTATAGTAATTCTCGTTCTATCGATCATATAAGCATAATATGGCTAATAATATGAGTTAGATTGATAATAATAAGAGTAATGATTATAGTAATTGTAGTTCTATCGATCATTTAAGCATAATATGGCTAATAATATGAGTTAGATTGATAATAATAAGAGTAATAAGTACAGTAATTGTCGTTCTATCGATCATATAAGCATAATAGGGCTAATAATATGAGTTAGATTGATAATAATAAGAGTAATAAGTATAGTAATTGTCGTTCTATCGATCATATCTCCATAATATGGTTAATAATATGAGTTAGGTTGACAACAATAAGAGTAATGAGTATAGTAATTGTCGTACTATCGATCATATAAGCATAATATGGCTTATCATGTGAGTTAGATTGATAATAGTGAGTGCAATAAATATAGTAATTGTCGTTCTATCGCTCATATAAGCACAATATGGCTAATAATATGAGTTAGATTGATAATAATAAGAGTAATAAGTATAGTAATTGTCGTTCTATCGATCATATCTGCATAATATGGTTAATAATATGAGTTAGATTTATAATAGTGAGTGTAATAAGTATAGTGAATGTCGTTCTATCGATCATATCAGCATAATATGGGTAATAATATGAGTTGGATTGATAATAATAAGAGTAATGAGTATAGTAATTGTAGTTCTATCGATCATATAAGCATAATATGGCTAATAATATGAGTAAGATTCATAATAATAAGAGTCATAAGTATAGTAATTGTCGTTCTATCGATCATATCTGCATAATATGGTTAATAATATGAGTTAGATTGATAATAGTGAGTGTAATAAATATAGTAATTGTCGTTCTATCGCTCATATAAGCACAATATGGCTAATAATATGAGTTAGATTGATAATAATAAGAGTAATAAGTATAGTAATTGTCGTTCTATCGATCATATAAGCATAATATGGCTAATAATATGAGTTAGATTGATAATAATAAGAGTAATAAGTATAGTAATTGTCGTTCTATCGATCATATATGCATAATATGGTTAATAATATGAGTTAGATTGATAATAGTGAGTGTAATAAGTATAGTGAATGTCGTTCTATCGATCATATAAGCATAATATGGCTTATAATGGGAGTTAGATTGATAATAGTGAGTGCAATAAATATAGTAATTGTAGTTCTATCGCTCATATAAGCACAATATGGCTAATAATATGAGTTAGATTGATAATAATAAGAGTAATAAGTATAGTAATTGTCGTTCTATCGATCATATCTGCATAATATGGCTAATAATATGAGTTAGATTGATAATAATGAGAGTAATAAGTATAGTAATTGTCGTTCTATCGATCATATAAGCATAATATGGGTAATAATATGAGTTGGATTGATAATAATAAGAGTAATGAGTATAGTAATTGTCGTTCTATCGCTCATATAAGCACAATATGGCTAATAATATGAGTAAGATTGATAATAATAAGAGTAATAAGTATAGTAATTGTCGTTCTATCGATCATATAAGCATAATAGGGCAAATAATATGAGTTAGATTGATAATAATAAGAGTAATAAGTATAGTAATTGTCGTTCTATCGATCATATCTGCATAATATGGTTAATAATATGAGTTAGATTGATAATATTATGAGTAATCAGTATAGTAATTGTCGTTATATCGATCATATAACCATAATATGGCTAATAGCATGAGTTAGATTGATAATAATAAGAGTAATGAGTATAGTAATTGTCGTTCTATCTATCATATCTGCATAATATGGGTAATAATATGAGTTAGATTGATAATATTATGAGTAATAAGTGTAGTAATTGTCGTTATATCGATCATATAACCATAATATGGCTAATAGCATGAGTTAGATTGATAATAATAAGAGTAATGAGTATAGTAATTGTCGTTCTATCTATCATATCTGCATAATATGGGTAATAATATGAGTTAGATTCATAATAATAAGAGTAATAAGTACAGTAATTGTCGTTCTATCGATCATATAAGCATAATATGGCTAATAATATGAGTTAGATTTATAATAATAAGAGTAATAAGTATAGTAATTGTCGTTCTATCGATCATATAAGCACAATATGGCTAATAATATGAGTTAGATTTATAATAATAAGAGTAATAAGTATAGTAATTGTCGTTCTATCGATCACATAAGCACAATATGGCTAATAATATGAGTTAGATTGATAATAATGAGAGTAATAAGTATAGTAATTGTCGTTCTATTTATCATATAAGCATAATATGGGTAATAATATGAGTTGGATTGATAATAATAAGAGTAATAAGTATAGTAATTGTCGTTCTATCGATCATATCTGCATAATATGGTTAATAATATGAGTTAGATTGATAATATTATGAGTAATAAGTATAGTAAT
This sequence comes from Megachile rotundata, assembly GCF_050947335.1. Lineage (NCBI taxonomy): Eukaryota > Metazoa > Arthropoda > Insecta > Hymenoptera > Megachilidae > Megachile > Megachile rotundata. Next base: position 19,574 of record NW_027474378.1, read on the forward strand.
TGTCGCTATATCGATCATATAACCATAATATGGCTGATAGCATGAGTTAGATTGATAATAATAAGAGTAACGAGTATAGTAATTGTCGTTCTATCTATCATATCTGCATAATATGGGTAATAATATGAGTTAGATTCATAATAATAAGAGTAATAAGTACAGTAATTGTCGTTCTATCGATCATATAAGCATAATATGGCTAATAATATGAGTTAGATTGATAATAATAAGAGTAATGAGTATAGTAATTGTCGCTCTATCGATCATATAAGCATAATATGGCTAATAATATGAGTTAGATTGATAATAATAAGAGTAACAAGTATAGTAATTGTCGTTCTATCGATCATTTAAGTATAATATGGCTAATAATATGAGTTAGATTGATAATAATAACAGTAGTAAGTATTGTAATTGTAGTTCTATCGATAATATAAGCATAAAATGGCTAATAATATGAGTTAGATTGATAATAATAAGAGTAATGAGTATAGTAATTGTAGTTCTATCGATCATTTAAGCATAATATGGCTAATAATATGAGTTAGATTGATAATAATAAGAGTAATGAGTATAGTGATTGTAGCTCTATCTATCATATCTGCATAATATGGTTAATAATTTGAGTTAGATTGATATTAATAAGAGTAATAAGTATAGTATTTGTCGTTCTATCGATCATATAAGCATAATATGGCTAATAATATGAGTTAGATTGATATTAATAAGAGTAGTAAGTATAGTAATTGTCGTTCTATCGATCATTTAAGCATAATATGGCTAATAATATGACTTAGATTGATAATAATAACAGTAATAAGTATAGTAATTGTCGTTCTATCGATAATATAAGCATAATATGGCTAATAATACGAGTTAGATTGATAATAATAAGAGTAATGAGCATAGTGATTGGAGTTCTATCGATCATATCTGCATAATATGGTTAATAATATGAGTTAGATTGATAATAATAAGAGTAATAAGTATAGTATTTGTCGTTCTATCGATCATATAAGCATAATATGGCTAATAATATGAGTTAGATTGATAATAATAAGAGTAATAGGTATAGTAATTGTCGTTCTATCGATCATTTAAGCATAATATGGCTAATAATATGGGTCAGATTGATAATAATAACAGTAATAAGTATAGTAATTGTCGTTCTATCGATAATATAAGCATAATATGCCTAATAATATGAGTTAGATTGATAATACTAAGAGTAGTGAGTATAGTAATTCTCGTTCTATCGATCATATAAGCATAATATGGCTAATAATATGAGTTAGATTGATAATACTAAGAGTAGTGAGTATAGTAATTCTCGTTCTATCGATCATATAAGCATAATATGGCTAATAATATGAGTTAGATTGATAATAATAAGAGTAATAAGTATAGTAATTGTCGTTCTATCGATCATATATGCATAATATGGTTAATAATATGAGTTAGATTGATAATAGTGAGTGTAATAAGTATAGTGAATGTCGTTCTATCGATCATATAAGCATAATATGGCTTATAATGAGAGTTAGATTGATAATAGTGAGTGCAATAAATATAGTAATTGTAGTTCTATCGCTCATATAAGCACAATATGGCTAATAATATGAGTTAGATTGATAATAATAAGAGTAATAAGTATAGTAATTGTCGTTCTATCGATCATATCTGCATAATATGGCTAATAATATGAGTTAGATTGATAATAATGAGAGTAATAAGTATAGTAATTGTCGTTCTATCGATCATATAAGCATAATATGGGTAATAATATGAGTTGGATTGATAATAATAAGAGTAATGAGTATAGTAATTGTCGTTCTATCGCTCATATAAGCACAATATGGCTAATAATATGAGTAAGATTGATAATAATAAGAGTAATAAGTATAGTAATTGTCGTTCTATCGATCATATAAGCATAATAGGGCAAATAATATGAGTTAGATTGATAATAATAAGAGTAATAAGTATAGTAATTGTCGTTCTATCGATCATATCTGCATAATATGGTTAATAATATGAGTTAGATTGATAATATTATGAGTAATCAGTATAGTAATTGTCGTTATATCGATCATATAACCATAATATGGCTAATAGCATGAGTTAGATTGATAATAATAAGAGTAATGAGTATAGTAATTGTCGTTCTATCTATCATATCTGCATAATATGGGTAATAATATGAGTTAGATTGATAATATTATGAGTAATAAGTGTAGTAATTGTCGTTATATCGATCATATAACCATAATATGGCTAATAGCATGAGTTAGATTGATAATAATAAGAGTAATGAGTATAGTAATTGTCGTTCTATCTATCATATCTGCATAATATGGGTAATAATATGAGTTAGATTCATAATAATAAGAGTAATAAGTACAGTAATTGTCGTTCTATCGATCATATAAGCATAATATGGCTAATAATATGAGTTAGATTTATAATAATAAGAGTAATAAGTATAGTAATTGTCGTTCTATCGATCATATAAGCACAATATGGCTAATAATATGAGTTAGATTTATAATAATAAGAGTAATAAGTATAGTAATTGTCGTTCTATCGATCACATAAGCACAATATGGCTAATAATATGAGTTAGATTGATAATAATGAGAGTAATAAGTATAGTAATTGTCGTTCTATTTATCATATAAGCATAATATGGGTAATAATATGAGTTGGATTGATAATAATAAGAGTAATGAGTATAGTAATTGTCGTTCTATCGCTCATATAAGCACAATATGGCTAATAATATGAGTAAGATTGATAATAATAAGAGTAATAAGTATAGTAATTGTCGTTCCATCGATCATATAAGCATAATAGGGCAAATAATATGAGTTAGATTGATAATAATAAGAGTAATAAGTATAGTAATTGTCGTTCTATCGATCATATCTGCATAATATGGTTAATAATATGAGTTAGATTGATAATATTATGAGTAATAAGTATAGTAATTGTCGCTATATCGATCATATAACCATAATATGGCTGATAGCATGAGTTAGATTGATAATAATAAGAGTAACGAGTATAGTAATTGTCGTTCTATCTATCATATCTGCATAATATGGGTAATAATATGAGTTAGATTCATAATAATAAGAGTAATAAGTACAGTAATTGTCGTTCTATCGATCATATAAGCACAATATGGCTAATAATATGAGTTAGATTTATAATAATAAGAGTAATAAGTATAGTAATTGTCGTTCTATCGATAATATAAGCATAATATGCCTAATAATATGAGTTAGATTGATAATACTAAGAGTAGTGAGTATAGTAATTCTCGTTCTATCGATCATATAAGCATAATATGGCTAATAATATGAGTTAGATTGATAATACTAAGAGTAGTGAGTATAGTAATTCTCGTTCTATCGATCATATAAGCATAATATGGCTAATAATATGAGTTAGATTGATAATAATAAGAGTAATAAGTATAGTAATTGTCGTTCTATCGATCATATATGCATAATATGGTTAATAATATGAGTTAGATTGATAATAGTGAGTGTAATAAGTATAGTGAATGTCGTTCTATCGATCATATAAGCATAATATGGCTTATAATGAGAGTTAGATTGATAATAGTGAGTGCAATAAATATAGTAATTGTAGTTCTATCGCTCATATAAGCACAATATGGCTAATAATATGAGTTAGATTGATAATAATAAGAGTAATAAGTATAGTAATTGTCGTTCTATCGATCATATCTGCATAATATGGCTAATAATATGAGTTAGATTGATAATAATGAGAGTAATAAGTATAGTAATTGTCGTTCTATCGATCATATAAGCATAATATGGGTAATAATATGAGTTGGATTGATAATAATAAGAGTAATGAGTATAGTAATTGTCGTTCTATCGCTCATATAAGCACAATATGGCTAATAATATGAGTAAGATTGATAATAATAAGAGTAATAAGTATAGTAATTGTCGTTCTATCGATCATATAAGCATAATAGGGCAAATAATATGAGTTAGATTGATAATAATAAGAGTAATAAGTATAGTAATTGTCGTTCTATCGATCATATCTGCATAATATGGTTAATAATATGAGTTAGATTGATAATATTATGAGTAATCAGTATAGTAATTGTCGTTATATCGATCATATAACCATAATATGGCTAATAGCATGAGTTAGATTGATAATAATAAGAGTAATGAGTATAGTAATTGTCGTTCTATCTATCATATCTGCATAATATGGGTAATAATATGAGTTAGATTGATAATATTATGAGTAATAAGTGTAGTAATTGTCGTTATATCGATCATATAACCATAATATGGCTAATAGCATGAGTTAGATTGATAATAATAAGAGTAATGAGTATAGTAATTGTCGTTCTATCTATCATATCTGCATAATATGGGTAATAATATGAGTTAGATTCATAATAATAAGAGTAATAAGTACAGTAATTGTCGTTCTATCGATCATATAAGCATAATATGGCTAATAATATGAGTTAGATTTATAATAATAAGAGTAATAAGTATAGTAATTGTCGTTCTATCGATCATATAAGCACAATATGGCTAATAATATGAGTTAGATTTATAATAATAAGAGTAATAAGTATAGTAATTGTCGTTCTATCGATCACATAAGCACAATATGGCTAATAATATGAGTTAGATTGATAATAATGAGAGTAATAAGTATAGTAATTGTCGTTCTATCTATCATATAAGCATAATATGGGTAATAATATGAGTTGGATTGATAATAATAAGAGTAATGAGTATAGTAATTGTCGTTCTATCGCTCATATAAGCACAATATGGCTAATAATATGAGTAAGATTGATAATAATAAGAGTAATAAGTATAGTAATTGTCGTTCTATCGATCATATAAGCATAATAGGGCAAATAATATGAGTTAGATTGATAATAATAAGAGTAATAAGTATAGTAATTGTCGTTCTATCGATCATATCTGCATAATATGGTTAATAATATGAGTTAGATTGATAATATTATGAGTAATAAGTATAGTAATTGTCGCTATATCGATCATATAACCATAATATGGCTGATAGCATGAGTTAGATTGATAATAATAAGAGTAACGAGTATAGTAATTGTCGTTCTATCTATCATATCTGCATAATATGGGTAATAATATGAGTTAGATTCATAATAATAAGAGTAATAAGTACAGTAATTGTCGATCTATCGATCATATAAGCATAATATGGCTAATAATATGAGTTAGACTGATAATAATAAGAGTAATGAGTATAGTAATTGTCGCTCTATCGATCATATAAGCATAATATGGCTAATAATATGAGTTAGATTGATAATAATAAGAGTAACAAGTATAGTAATTGTCGTTCTATCGATCATTTAAGTATAATATGGCTAATAATATGAGTTAGATTGATAATAATAACAGTAATAAGTATTGTAATTGTCGTTCTATCGATAATATAAGCATAATATGGCTAATAATATGAGTTAGATTGATAATAATAAGAGTAATGAGTATAGTAATTGTAGTTCTATCGATCATTTAAGCATAATATGGCTAATAATATGAGTTAGATTGATAATAATAAGAGTAATGAGTATAGTGATTGTAGCTCTATCTATCATATCTGCATAATATGGTTAATAATTTGAGTTAGATTGATATTAATAAGAGTAATAAGTATAGTATTTGTCGTTCTATCGATCATATAAGCATAATATGGCTAATAATATGAGTTAGATTGATAATAATAAGAGTAGTAAGTATAGTAATTGTCGTTCTATCGATCATTTAAGCATAATATGGCTGATAATATGACTTAGATTGATAATAATAACAGTAATAAGTATAGTAATTGTCGTTCTATCGATAATATAAGCATAATATGGCTAATAATACGAGTTAGATTGATAATAATAAGAGTAATGAGCATAGTGATTGGAGTTCTATCGATCATATCTGCATAATATGGTTAATAATATGAGTTAGATTGATAATAATAAGAGTAATAAGTATAGTATTTGTCGTTCTATCGATCATATAAGCATAATATGGCTAATAATATGAGTTAGATTGATAATAATAAGAGTAATAGGTATAGTAATTGTCGTTCTATCGATCATTTAAGCATAATATGGCTAATAATATGGGTCAGATTGATAATAATAACAGTAATAAGTATAGTAATTGTCGTTGTATCGATAATATAAGCATAATATGCCTAATAATATGAGTTAGATTGATAATACTAAGAGTAGTGAGTATAGTAATTCTCGTTCTATCGATCATATAAGCATAATATGGCTAATAATATGAGTTAGATTGATAATACTAAGAGTAGTGAGTATAGTAATTCTCGTTCTATCGATCATATAAGCATAATATGGCTAATAATATGAGTTAGATTGATAATAATAAGAGTAATGATTATAGTAATTGTAGTTCTATCGATCATTTAAGCATAATATGGCTAATAATATGAGTTAGATTGATAATAATAAGAGTAATAAGTACAGTAATTGTCGTTCTATCGATCATATAAGCATAATAAGGCTAATAATATGAGTTAGAGTGATAATACTAAGAGTAGTGAGTATAGTAATTCTCATGCTATCGATCATATAAGCATAATATGGCTAATAATATCAGTTAGATTGATAATAATAAGTGTAATAAGTATAGTAATTGTCGTTCTATCGATCATAATTGCATAATATGGATAATAATATGAGTTAGATTGATAATAATAAGAGAAATGAGTATAGTAATTGTCGTACTATCGATCATATAAGCATAATATGGCTAATAATATGAGTTAGATTGATAATAATAAGTGTAATAAGTATAGTAATTGTCGTTCTATCGATCATATCTGCATAATATGGTTAATAATATGAGTTAGATTTATAATAATAAGAGTAACGCGTATAGTAATTGTCGTACTATCGATCATATAAGCATAATATGGCTAATAATGTGAGTTAGATTGATAATAGTGAGTGCAATAAATATAGTAATTGTCGTTCTATCGCTCATATAAGCACAATATGGCTAATAATATGAGTAAGATTTATAATAATAAGAGTAATGAGTATAGTAATTGTCGTTCTATCGATCATATCTGCATAATATGGTTAATAATATGAGTTAGATTGATAATATTATGAGTAATAAGTATAGTAATTGTCGTTATATCGATCATATAACCATAATATGGCTAATAGCATGAGTTAGATTGATAATAATAAGAGCAATGAGTATAGTAATTGTCGTTCTATCTATCATATCTGCATAATATGGGTAATAATATGAGTTAGATTCATAATAATAAGAGTAATATGTACAGTAATTGTCGTTCTATCGATCATATAAGCATAATATGGGCTAATAATGTGAGTTAGATTGATAATAGTGAGTGCAATAAATATAGTAATTGTCGTTCTATCGCTCATATAAGCACAATATGGCTAATAATATGAGTAAGATTTATAATAATAAGAGTAATAAGTATAGTAATTGTCGTTCTATCGATCACATAAGCACAATATGGCTAATAATATGAGTTAGATTGATAATAATGAGAGTAATAAGTATAGTAATTGTCGTTCTATCGATCATATAAGCATAATATGGGTAATAATATGGAGTTGGATTGATAATAATAAGAGTAATGAGTATAGTAATTGTAGTTCTATCGATCATATAAGCATAATATGGCTAATAATATGAGTAAGATTCATAATAATAAGAGTAATAAGTATAGTAATTGTCGTTCTATCGATCATTTAAGCATTTATGGGGAATAATATGAGGTGGGTTGATAAAAATAAGATAATAAGTATAGTAATTGTCGTTCTATCGATCATATAAGCATAATATGGCTAATAATATGAGTTAGGTTGATAATAACAAGAGTAATAAGTATAGTAAATGTCGTGCTATCGACCATATCTGCATAATATGGTTAATAATATGAGTTAGATTGATAATAGTGAGTGTAATAAGTATAGTAATTGTCGTTCTGTCGATCATATTAGCATTAATATGGTTAAATAAAATGAGTTAGATTGATAATAATAGGAGTAATAAGTATAGTATTTGTCGTTCTATCGATCATATAAGCATAATATGGCTAATAATACGAGTTAGATTGATAATAATAAGAGTAATGAGTATAGTAATTGTAGTTCTATCGATCATTTAAGCATAATATGGCTAATAATATGAGTTAGATTGATAATAATAAGTGTAATAAATATAGTAATTGTCGTTCTATCGATCATAATTGCATAATATGGTTAATAATATGAATGAGATTTGATAATATAAGAGAATGAGTATAGTAATTGTCGTACTATCGATCATATAAGCATATATGGCTAATAATATGAGTTAGATTGATAATAATAAGTGTAATAAGTATAGTAATTGTCGTTCTATCGTTCATATCTGCATAATATGGTTAATAATATGAGTTAGATTGATAACAATAAGAGTAATGAGTATAGTAAATGTCGTACTATCGATCATATAAGCATAATATGGCTTATAATGTGAGTTAGATTGATAATAGTGAGTGGCAATAAATATAGTAATTGTCGTTCTATCGCTCATATAAGCACAATATGGCTAATAATATGAGTTAGATTGTTAATAATAAGAGTAATAAGTATAGTAATTGTCGTTCTATCGATCATATAAGCATAATATGGCTAATAATATGAGTTAGATTGATAATAATAACAGTAATAAGTATAGTAATTGTCGTTCTATCGATAATATAAGCATAATATGCCTAATAATATGAGTTAGATTGATAATACTAAGAGTAGTGAGTATAGTAATTCTCGTTCTATCGATCATATAAGCATAATATGGCTAATAATATGAGTTAGATTGATAATAATAAGAGTAATGATTATAGTAATTGTAGTTCTATCGATCATTTAAGCATAATATGGCTAATAATATGAGTTAGATTGATAATAATAACAGTAATAAGTACAGTAATTGTCGTTCTATCGATCATATAAGCATAATAAGGCTAATAATATGAGTTAGAGTGATAATACTAAGAGTAGTGAGTATAGTAATTCTCATGCTATCGATCATATAAGCATAATATGGCTAATAATATCAGTTAGATTGATAATAATAAGTGTAATAAGTATAGTAATTGTCGTTCTATCGATCATAATTGCATAATATGGTTAATAATATGAGTTAGATTGATAATAATAAGAGCAATGAGTATAGTAATTGTCGTACTATCGATCATATAAGCATAATATGGCTAATAATATGAGTTAGATTGATAATAATAAGTGTAATAAGTATAGTAATTGTCGTTCTATCGATCATATCTGCATAATATGGTTAACAATATGAGTTAGATCGATAATAATAAGAGTAACGCGTATAGTAATTGTCGTACTATCGATCATATTTGCATAATATGGCTAATAATGTGAGTTAGATTGATAATAGTGAGTGCAATAAATATAGTAATTGTCGTTCTATCGCTCATATAAGCACAATATGGCTAATAATATGAGTTAGATTGATAATAATAAGAGTAATAAGTATAGTAATTGTCGTTCTATCGATCATATAAGCATAATAGGGCTAATAATATGAGTTAGATTGATAATAATAAGAGTAATAAGTATAGTAATTGTCGTTCTATCGATCATATCTCCATAATATGGTTAATAATATGAGTTAGATTGACAACAATAAGAGTAATAAGTATAGTAATTGTCGTTCTATCGATCATATCTGCATAATATGGTTAATAATATGAGTTAGATTGATAACAATAAGAGTAATGAGTATAGTAATTGTCGTACTATCGATCATATAAGCATAATATGGCTTATAATGTGAGTTAGATTGATAATAGTGGGTGCAATAAATATAGTAATTGTCGTTCTATCGCTCATATAAGCACAATATGGCTAATAATATGAGTTAGATTGATAATAATAAGTGTAATAAGTATAGTAATTGTCGTTCTATCGATCATATCTGCATAATATGGTTAATAATATGAGTTAGATTTATAATAATAAGAGTAACGCGTATAGTAATTGTCGTACTATCGATCATATAAGCATAATATGGCTAATAATGTGAGTTAGATTGATAATAGTGAGTGCAATAAATATAGTAATTGTCGTTCTATCGCTCATATAAGCACAATATGGCTAATAATATGAGTAAGATTTATAATAATAAGAGTAATGAGTATAGTAATTGTCGTTCTATCGATCATATCTGCATAATATGGTTAATAATATGAGTTAGATTGATAATATTATGAGTAATAAGTATAGTAATTGTCGTTATATCGATCATATAACCATAATATGGCTAATAGCATGAGTTAGATTGATAATAATAAGAGTAATGAGTATAGTAATTGTCGTTCTATCTATCATATCTGCATAATATGGGTAATAATATGAGTTAGATTCATAATAATAAGAGTAATATGTACAGTAATTGTCGTTCTATCGATCATATAAGCATAATATGGCTAATAATGTGAGTTAGATTGATAATAGTGAGTGCAATAAATATAGTAATTGTCGTTCTATCGCTCATATAAGCACAATATGGCTAATAATATGAGTAAGATTTATAATAATAAGAGTAATAAGTATAGTAATTGTCGTTCTATCGATCACATAAGCACAATATGGCTAATAATATGAGTTAGATTGATAATAATGAGAGTAATAAGTATAGTAATTGTCGTTCTATCGATCATATAAGCATAATATGGGTAATAATATGAGTTGGATTGATAATAATAAGAGTAATGAGTATAGTAATTGTAGTTCTATCGATCATATAAGCATAATATGGCTAATAATATGAGTAAGATTCATAATATAAGAGTAATAAGTATAGTAATTGTCGTTCTATCGATCATTTAAGCATTATATGGGGAATAATATGAGGTGGGTTGATAAAAATAAGAATAATAAGTATAGTAATTGTCGTTCTATCGATCATATAAGCATAATATGGCTAATAATATGAGTTAGGTTGATAATAACAAGAGTAATAAGTATAGTAAATGTCGTGCTATCGACCATATCTGCATAATATGGTTAATAATATGAGTTAGATTGATAATAGTGAGTGTAATAAGTATAGTAATTGTCGTTTCTGTCGATCATATTAGCATAATATGGTTAATAAAATGAGTTAGATTGATAATAATAGGAGTAATAAGTATAGTATTTGTCGTTCTATCGATCATATAAGCATAATATGGCTAATAATACGAGTTAGATTGATAATAATAAGAGTAATGAGTATAGTAATTGTAGTTCTATCGATCATTTAAGCATAATATGGCTAATAATATGAGTTAGATTGATAATAATAAGTGTAATAAGTATAGTAATTGTCGTTCTATCGATCATAATTGCATAATATGGTTAATAATATGAATGAGATTGATAATAATAAGAGAAATGAGTATAGTAATTGTCGTACTATCGATCATATAAGCATAATATGGCTAATAATATGAGTTAGATTGATAATAATAAGTGTAATAAGTATAGTAATTGTCGTTCTATCGTTCATATCTGCATAATATGGTTAATAATATGAGTTAGATTGATAACAATAAGAGTAATGAGTATAGTAATTGTCGTACTATCGATCATATAAGCATAATATGCTTATAATGTGAGTTAGATTGATAATAGTGAGTGCAATAAATATAGTAATTGTCGTTCTATCGCTCATATAAGCACAATATGGCTAATAATATGAGTTAGATTGATAATAATAAGAGTAATAAGTATAGTAATTGTCGTTCTATCGATCATATAAGCATAATATGGCTAATAATATGAGTTAGATTGATAATAATAACAGTAATAAGTATAGTAATTGTCGTTCTATCGATAATATAAGCATAATATGCCTAATAATATGAGTTAGATTGATAATACTAAGAGTAGTGAGTATAGTAATTCTCGTTCTATCGATCATATAAGCATAATATGGCTAATAATATGAGTTAGATTGATAATAATAAGAGTAATGATTATAGTAATTGTAGTTCTATCGATCATTTAAGCATAATATGGCTAATAATATGAGTTAGATTGATAATAATAACAGTAATAAGTACAGTAATTGTCGTTCTATCGATCATATAAGCATAATAAGGCTAATAATATGAGTTAGAGTGATAATACTAAGAGTAGTGAGTATAGTAATTCTCATGCTATCGATCATATAAGCATAATATGGCTAATAATATCAGTTAGATTGATAATAATAAGTGTAATAAAGTATAGTAATTGTCGTTCTATCGATCATAATTGCATAATATGGTTAATAATATGAGTTAGATTGATAATAATAAGAGCAATGAGTATAGTAATTGTCGTACTATCGATCATATAAGCATAATATGGCTAATAATATGAGTTAGATTGATAATAATAAGTGTAATAAGTATAGTAATTGTCGTTCTATCGATCATATCTGCATAATATGGTTAACAATATGAGTTAGATCGATAATAATAAGAGTAACGCGTATAGTAATTGTCGTACTATCGATCATATTTGCATAATATGGCTAATAATGTGAGTTAGATTGATAATAGTGAGTGCAATAAATATAGTAATTGTCGTTCTATCGCTCATATAAGCCACAATATGGCTAATATATGAGTTAGATTGATAATAATAAGAGTAATAAGTATAGTAATTGTCGTTCTATCGATCATATAAGCATAATAGGGCTAATAATATGAGTTAGATTGATAATAATAAGAGTAATAAGTATAGTAATTGTCGTTCTATCGATCATATCTCCATAATATGGTTAATAATATGAGTTAGATTGACAACAATAAGAGTAATGAGTATAGTAATTGTCGTACTATCGATCATATAAGCATAATATGGGTAATAATATGAGTTGGATTGATAATAATAAGAGTAATGAGTATAGTATTGTAGTTCTATCGATCATATAAGCATAATATGGCTAATAATATGAGTAAGATTCATAATAATAAGAGTAATAAGTATAGTAATTGTCGTTCTATCGATCAATTTAAGCATTATATGGGGAATAATATGAGTTGGGTTGATAAAAATAAGAATAATAAGTATAGTAATTGTCGTTCTATCGATCATATAAGCATAATATGGCTAATAATATGAGTTAGGTTGATAATAACAAGAGTAATAAGTATAGTAAATGTCGTGCTATCGACCATATCTGCATAATATGGTTAATAATATGAGTTAGATTGATAATAGTGAGTGTAATAAGTATAGTAATTGTCGTTCTGTCGATCATATTAGCATAATATGTTAATAAAATGAGTTAGATTGATAATACTAAGAGTAATAAGTATAGTATTTGTCGTTCTATCGATCATATAAGCATAATATGGCTAATAATACGAGTTAGATTGATAATTAATAAGAGTAATGAGTATAGTAATTGTAGTTCTATCGATCATTTAAGCATAATATGGCTAATAATATGAGTTAGATTGATAATAATAAGTGTAATAAGTATAGTAATTGTCGTTCTATCGATCATAATTGCATAATATGGTTAATAATATGAATGAGATTGATAATAATAAGAGAAATGAGTATAGTAATTGTCGTACTATCGATCATATAAGCATAATATGGCTAATAATATGAGTTAGATTGATAATATAAGTGTAATAAGTATAGTAATTGTCGTTCTATCGATCATATCTGCATAATATGGTTAATAATATGAGGTTAGATTGATAACAATAAGAGTAATGAGTATAGTAATTGTCGTACTATCGATCATATAAGCATAATATGGCTTATAATGTGAGTTAGATTGATAATAGTGAGTGCAATAAATATAGTAATTGTCGTTCTATCGCTCATATAAGCACAATATGGCTAATTAATATGAGTTAGGATTGATAATAATAAGAGTAATAAGTATAGTAATTGTCGTTCTATCGATCATATAAGCATAATATGGCTAATAATATGAGTAGATTTATAATAATAAGAGTAATAAGTATAGTAATTGTCGTTCTATCGATCACATAAGCACAATATGGCTAATAATATGAGTTAGATTGATAATAATGAGAGTAATAAGTATAGTAATTGTCGTTCTATCGATCATATAAGCATAATATGGGGTAATAATATGAGTTGGATTGATAATAATAAGAGTAATGAGTATAGTAATTGTCGTTCTATCGCTCATATAAGCACAATATGGCTAATAATATGAGTAAGATTGATAATAATAAGAGTAATAAGTATAGTAATTGTCGTTCTATCGATCATATAAGCATAATAGGGCAAATAATATGAGTTAGATTGATAATAATAAGAGTAATAAGTATAGTAATTATCGTTCTATCGATCATATAAGCATAATATGGCTAATAATATGAGTTAGGTTGATAATAACAAGAGTAATAAGTATAGTAAATGTCGTGCTATCGACCATATCTGCATAATATGGTTAATAATATGAGTTAGATTGATAATAGTGAGTGTAATAAGTATAGTAATTGTCGTTCTGTCGATCATATTAGCATAATATGGTTAATAAAATGAGTTAGATTGATAATAATAAGAGTAATAAGTATAGTATTTGTCGTTCTATCGATCATATAAGCATAATATGGCTAATAATACGAGTTAGATTGATAATAATAAGAGGTAATGAGTATAGTAATTGTAGTTCTATCGATCATTTAAGCATAATATGGCTAATAATATGAGTTAGATTGATAATAATAAGTGTAATAAGTATAGTAATTGTCGTTCTATCGATCATAATTGCATAATATGGTTAATAATATGAATGAGATTGATAATAATAAGAGAAATGAGTATAGTAATTGTCGTACTATCGATCATATAAGCATAATATGGCTAATAATATGAGTTAGATTGATAATAATAAGTGTAATAAGTATAGTAATTGTCGTTCTATCGATCATATCTGCATAATATGGTTAATAATATGAGTTAGATTGATAACAATAAGAGTAATGAGTATAGTAATTGTCGTACTATCGATCATATAAGCATAATATGGCTTATAATGTGAGTTAGATTGATAATAGTGAGTGCAATAAATATAGTAATTGTCGTTCTATCGCTCATATAAGCACAATATGGCTAATAATATGAGTTAGATTGATAATAATAAGAGTAATGGGTATATTGATTGTAGTTCTATCTATCATATCTGCATAATATGGTTAATAATATGAGTTAGTATGATATTAATAAGAGTAATAAGTATAGTATTTGTCGTTCTATCGATCATATAAGCATAATATGGCTACTAATATGAGTTAGATTGATAATAATAAGAGTAGTAAGTATAGTAATTGTCGTTCTATCGATCATTTAAGCATAATATGGCTAATAATATGGGTCAGATTGATAATAATAACAGTAATAAGTATAGTAATTGTCGTTCTATCGATAATATAAGCATAATATGCCTAATAATATGAGTTAGATTGATAATACTAAGAGTAGTGAGTATAGTAATTCTCGCTCTATCGATCATATAAGCATAATATGGCTAATAATATGAGTTAGATTGATAATACCAAGAGTAGTGAGTATAGTAATTCTCGTTCTATCGATCATATAAGCATAATATGGCTAATAATATGAGTTAGATTGATAATAATAAGAGTAATGATTATAGTAATTGTAGTTCTATCGATCATTTAAGCATAATATGGCTAATAATATGAGTTAGATTGATAATAATAAGAGTAATAAGTACAGTAATTGTCGTTTTATCGATCATATAAGCATAATAAGGCTAATAATATGAGTAAGATTCATAATAATAAGAGTAATAAGTATAGTAATTGTCGTTCTATCGATCATATATGCATAATATGGTTAATAATATGAGTTAGATTGATAATAGTGAGTGTAATAAGTATAGTGAATGTCGTTCTATCGATCATATCAGCATAATATGGCTAATAATATGAGTTAGATTGATAATAATAAGAGTAATGGGTATATTGATTGTAGTTCTATCTATCATATCTGCATAATATGGTTAATAATATGAGTTAGTATGATATTAATAAGAGTAATAAGTATAGTAATTGTCGTTCTATCGATCATATATGCATAATATGGTTAATAATATGAGTTAGATTGATATTAATAAGAGTAATAAGTATAGTATTTGTCGTTCTATCGATCATATAAGCATAATATGGCTAATAATATGAGTTAGATTGATAATAATAAGAGTAATGAGTATAGTATTTGTCGTTCTATCGATCATATAAGCATAATATGGCTAATAATATGAGTAAGATTCATAATAATAAGAGTAATAAGTATAGTAATTGTCGTTCTATCGATCATATATGCATAATATGGTTAATAATATGAGTTAGATTGATAATAGTGAGTGTAATAAGTATAGTGAATGTCGTTCTATCGATCATATCAGCATAATATGGCTAATAATATGAGTTAGATTCATAATAATAAGAGTAATAAGTATAGTAATTGTCGTTCTATCGATCATATCTGCATAATATGGTTAATAATATGAGTTAGATTGATAATATTATGAGTAATAAGTATAGTAATTGTCGTTATATCGATCATATAACCATAATATGGCTAATAGCATGAGTTAGATTGATAATAATAAGAGTAATGAGTATAGTAATTGTCGTTCTATCTATCATATCTGCATAATATGGGTAATAATATGAGTTAGATTCATAATAATAAGAGTAATAAGTACAGTAATTGTCGTTCTATCGATCATATAAGCATAATATGGCTAATAATATGAGTTAGATTTATAATAATAAGAGTAATAAGTATAGTAATTGTCGTTCTATCGATCATATAAGCACAATATGGCTAATAATGTGAGTTAGATTTATAATAATAAGAGTAATAAGTATAGTAATTGTCGTTCTATCGATCACATAAGCACAATATGGCTAATAATATGAGTTAGATTGATAATAATGAGAGTAATAAGTATAGTAATTGTCGTTCTATCGATCATATAAGCATAATATGGGTAATAATATGAGTTGGATTGATAATAATAAGAGTAATGAGTATAGTAATTGTCGTTCTATCGCTCATATAAGCACAATATGGCTAATAATATGAGTAAGATTGATAATAATAAGAGTAATAAGTATAGTAATTGTCGTTCTATCGATCATATAAGCATAATAGGGCAAATAATATGAGTTAGATTGATAATAATAAGAGTAATAAGTATAGTAATTGTCGTTCTATCGATCATATCTGCATAATATGGTTAATAATATGAGTTAGATTGATAATATTATGAGTAATAAGTATAGTAATTGTCGTTATATCGATCATATAACCATAATATGGCTAATAGCATGAGTTAGATTGATAATAATAAGAGTAATGAGTATAGTAATTGTCGTTCTATCTATCATATCTGCATAATATGGGTAATAATATGAGTTAGATTGATAATATTATGAGTAATAAGTATAGTAATTGTCGTTATATCGATCATATAGCCATAATATGGCTAATAGCATGAGTTAGATTGATAATAATAAGAGTAATGAGTATAGTAATTGTCGTTCTATCTATCATATCTGCATAATATGGGTAATAATATGAGTTAGATTCATAATAATAAGAGTAATAAGTACAGTAATTGTCGTTCTATCGATCATATAAGCATAATATGGCTAATAATATGAGTTAGATTTATAATAATAAGAGTAATAAGTATAGTAATTGTCGTTCTATCGATCATATAAGCACAATATGGCTAATAATATGAGTTAGATTTATAATAATAAGAGTAATAAGTATAGTAATTGTCGTTCTGTCGATCACATAAGCACAATATGGCTAATAATATGAGTTAGATTGATAATAATGAGAGTAATAAGTATAGTAATTGTCGTTCTATCGATCATATAAGCATAATATGGGTAATAATATGAGTTGGATTGATAATAATAAGAGTAATGAGTATAGTAATTGTCGTTCTATCGATCATATAAGCATAATATGGCGAATAATATGAGTTAGATTGATAATAATAACAGTAATAAGTATAGTAATTGTCGTTCTATCGATAATATAAGCATAATATGGCTAATAATATGAGTTAGATTGATAATAATAAGAGTAATGAGTATAGTAATTGTATTTCTATCGATCATTTAAGCATAATATGGCTAATAATACGAGTTAGATTGATAATAATAAGAGTAATGAGCATAGTGATTGTAGTTCTATCGATCATATCTGCATAATATGGTTAATAATATGAGTTAGATTGATAATAATAAGAGTAATAAGTATAGTAATTGTCGTTCTATCGATCATTTAAGCATAATATGGCTAATAATATGAGTCAGATTGATAATAATAACAGTAATAAGTATAGTAATTGTCGTTCTATCGATCATATCTGCATAATATGGTTAATAATATGAGTTAGATTTATAATAGTGAGTGTAATAAGTATAGTGAATGTCGTTCTATCGATCATATCAGCATAATGTGGGTAATAATATGAGTTGGATTGATAATAATAAGCGTAATGAGTATAGTAATTGTAGTTCTATCGATCATATAAGCATAATATGGCTAATAATATGAGTAAGATTCATAATAATAAGAGTAATAAGTATAGTAATTGTCGTTCTATCGATCATTTAAGCATAATATGGCGAATAATATGATTTGGGTTGATAAAAATAAGAATAATAAGTATAGTAATTGTCGTTCTATCGATCATATAAGCATAATATGGCTAATAATATGAGTTAGGTTGATAATAACAAGAGTAATAAGTATAGTAAATGTCGTGCTATCGATCATATCTGCATAATATGGTTAATAATATGAGTTAGATTGATAATAGTGAGTGTAATAAGTATAGTAATTGTCGTTCTGTCGATCATATTAGCATAATATGGTTAATAAAATGAGTTAGATTGATAATAATAAGAGTAATAAGTATAGTATTTGTCGTTCTATCGATCACATAAGCACAATATGGCTAATAATATAAGTTAGATTGATAATAATAAGAGTCATAAGTATAGTAATTGTCGTTCTATCGATCACATAAGCACAATATGGCTAATAATATGAGTTAGATTTATAATAAAAAGAGTAATAAGTATAGTAATTGTCGTTATATCGATCATATAACCATAATATGGCTAATAGCATGAGTTAGATTGATAATAATAAGAGTAATGAGTATAGTAATTGTCGTTCTATCTATCATATCTGCATAATATGGGTAATAATATGAGTTAGATTCATAATAATAAGAGTAATAAGTACAGTAATTGTCGTTCTATCGATCATATAAGCATAATATGGCTAATAATATGAGTTAGATTTATAATAAAAAGAGTAATAAGTATAGAAATTGTCGTTCTATCGATCATATAAGCACAATATGGCTAATAATAGGAGTTAGATTTATAATAATAAGAGTAATAAGTATAGTAATTGTCGTTCTATCGATCACATAAGCACAATATGGCTAATAATATGAGTTAGATTGATAATAATGAGAGTAATAAGTATAGTAATTGTCGTTCTATCGATCATATAAGCATAATATGGGTAATAATATGAGTTGGATTGATAATAATAAGTGTAATAAGTATAGTAATTGTCGTTCTATCGATAATATAAGCATAATATGGCTAATAATATGAGTTAGATAGATAATAATAAGAGTAATGAGTATAGTAATTGTAGTTCTATCGATCATTTAAGCATAATATGGCTAATAATATGAGTTAGATTGATAATAATAAGAGTAATGGGTATATTGATTGTAGTTCTATCTATCATATCTGCATAATATGGTTAATAATATGAGTTAGATTGATATTAATAAGAGTAATAAGTATAGTATTTGTCGTTCTATCGATCATATAAGCATAATATGGCTACTAATCTGAGTTAGATTGATAATAATAAGAGTAGTAAGTATAGTAATTGTCGTTCTTTCGATCATTTAAGCATAATATGGCTAATAATATGGGTCAGATTGATAATAATAACAGTAATAAGTATAGTAATTGTCGTTCTATCGATAATATAAGCATAATATGCCTAATAATATGAGTTAGATTGATAATACTAAGAGTAGTGAGTATAGTAATTCTCGTTCTATCGATCATATAAGCATAATATGGCTAATAATATGAGTTAGATTGATAATAATAAGAGTAATGATTATAGTAATTGTAGTTCTATCGATCATTTAAGCATAATATGGCTAATAATATGAGTTAGATTGATGATAATAAGAGTAATAAGTACAGTAATTGTCGTTCTATCGATCATATAAGCATAATAAGGCTAATAATATGAGTTAGAGTGATAATACTAAGAGTAGTGAGTATAGTAATTCTCATGCTATCGATCATATAAGCATAATATGGCTAATAATATCAGTTAGATTGATAATAATAAGTGTAATAAGTATAGTAATTGTCGTTCTATCGATCATAATTGCATAATATGGTTAATAATATGAGTTAGATTGATAATAATATGAGCAATGAGTATAGTAATTGTCGTACTATCGATCATATAAGCATAATATGGCTAATAATATGAGTTAGATTGATAATAATAAGTGTAATAAGTATAGTAATTGTCGTTCTATCGATCATATCTGCATAATATGGTTAACAATATGAGTTAGATCGATAATAATAAGAGTAACGCGTATAGTAATTGTCGTACTATCGATCATATAAGCATAATATGGCTAATAATGTGAGTTAGATTGATAATAGTGAGTGCAATAAATATAGTAATTGTCGTTCTATCGCTCATATAAGCACAATATGGCTAATAATATGGGTTAGATTGATAATAATAAGAGCAATAAGTATAGTAATTGTCGTTCTATCGATCATATAAGCATAATAGGGCTAATAATATGAGTTAGATTGATAATAATAAGAGTAATAAGTATAGTAATTGTCGTTCTATCGATCATATCTCCATAATATGGTTAATAATATGAGTTAGATTGACAACAATAAGAGTAATGAGTATAGTAATTGTCGTACTATCGATCATATAAGCATAATATGGCTTATCATGTGAGTTAGATTGATAATAGTGAGTGCAATAAATACAGTAATTGTCGTTCTATCGCTCATATAAGCACAATATGGCTAATAATATGAGTTAGATTGATAATAATAAGAGTAATAAGTATAGTAATTGTCGTTCTATCGATCATATATGCATAATATGGTTAATAATATGAGTTAGATTGACAACAATAAGAGAAATGAGTAAAGTAGTTGTCGTACTATCGATCATATAAGCATAATATGGCTTATAATGTGAGTTAGATTGATAATAGTGAGTGCAATAAATATAGTAATTGTAGTTCTATCGCTCATATAAGCACAATATGGATAATAATATGAGTTAGATTGATAATAATAAGAGTAATAAGTATAGTAATCGTCGTTCTATCGATCATATAAGCATAATAGGGCTAATAATATGAGTTAGGTTGATAATAATAAGAGTAATAAGTATAGTAATTGTCGTTCTATCGATCATATCTGCATAATATGGTTAATAATATGAGTTAGATTGATAATATTATGAGTAATAAGTATAGTAATTGTCGTTATATCGATCATATAACCATAATATGGCTAATAGCATGAGTTAGATTGATAATAATAAGAGTAATGAGTATAGTAATTGTCGTTCTATCGATCATATCTGCATAATATGGTTAATAATATGAGTTAGATTGATAATATTATGAGTAATAAGTATAGTAATTGTCGTTATATCGATCATATAACCATAATATGGCTAATAGCATGAGTTAGATTGATAATAATAAGAGTAATGAGTATAGTAATTGTCGTTCTATCGATCATATAAGCATAATATGGGTAATAATATGAGTTGGATTGATAATAATAAGAGTAATGAGTATAGTAATTGTAGTTCTATCGATCATATAAGCATAATATGGCTAATAATATGAGTAAGATTCATAATAATAAGAGTAATAAGTATAGTAATTGTCGTTCTATCGATCATTTAAGCATTATATGGGGAATAATATGAGTTGGGTTGATAAAAATAAGAATAATAAGTATAGTAATTGTCGTTCTATCGATCATATAAGCATAATATGGCTAATAATATGAGTTAGGTTGATAATAACAAGAGTAATAAGTATAGTAAATGTCGTGCTATCGACCATATCTGCATAATATGGTTAATAATATGAGTTAGATTGATAATAGTGAGTGTAATAAGTATAGTAATTGTCGTTCTGTCGATCATATTAGCATAATATGGTTAATAAAATGAGTTAGATTGATAATAATAAGAGTAATAAGTATAGTATTTGTCGTTCTATCGATCATATAAGCATAATATGGCTAATAATACGAGTTAGATTGATAATAATAAGAGTAATGAGTATAGTAATTGTAGTTCTATCGATCATTTAAGCATAATATGGCTAATAATATGAGTTAGATTGATAATAATAAGTGTAATAAGTATAGTAATTGTCGTTCTATCGATCATAATTGCATAATATGGTTAATAATATGAATGAGATTGATAATAATAAGAGAAATGAGTATAGTAATTGTCGTACTATCGATCATATAAGCATAATATGGCTAATAATATGAGTTAGATTGATAATAATAAGTGTAATAAGTATAGTAATTGTCGTTCTATCGATCATATCTGCATAATATGGTTAATAATATGAGTTAGATTGATAACAATAAGAGTAATGAGTATAGTAATTGTCGTACTATCGATCATATAAGCATAATATGGCTTATAATGTGAGTTAGATTGATAATAGCGAGTGCAATAAATATAGTAATTGTCGTTCTATCGCTCATATAAGCACAATATGGCTAATAATATGAGTTAGATTGATAATAATAAGAGTAATAAGTATAGTAATTGTCGTTCTATCGATCATATAAGCATAATATGGCTAATAATATGAGTTAGATTGATAATAATAAGAGTAACAAGTATAGTAATTGTCGTTCTATCGATCATTTAAGTATAATATGGCTAATAATATGAGTTAGATTGATAATAATAACAGTAATAAGTATTGTAATTGTCGTTCTATCGATAATATAAGCATAATATGGCTAATAATATGAGTTAGATAGATAATAATAAGAGTAATGAGTATAGTAATTGTAGTTCTATCGATCACTTAAGCATAATATGGCTAATAATATGAGTTAGATTGATAATAATAAGAGTAATGAGTATATTGATTGTAGTTCTATCTATCATATCTGCATAATATGGTTAATAATATGAGTTAGATTGATATTAATAAGAGTAATAAGTATAGTATTTGTCGTTCTATCGATCATATAAGCATAATATGGCTAATAATATGAGTTAGATTGATAATAATAAGAGTAGTAAGTATAGTAATTGTCGTTCTATCGATCATTTAAGCATAATATGGCTAATAATATGAGTTAGATTGATAATAATAAGAGTAATAAGTATAGTAATTGTCGTTCTATCGATCATATATGCATAATATGGTTAATAATATGAGTTAGATTGATAATAGTGAGCGTAATAAGTATAGTGAATGTCGTTCTATCGATCATATCAGCATAATATGGCTAATAATATGAGTTAGATTCATAATAATAAGAGTAATAAGTATAGTAATTGTCGTTCTATCGATCATATCTGCATAATATGGTTAATAATATGAGTTAGATTGACAACAATAAGAGAAATGAGTAAAGTAGTTGTCGTACTATCGATCATATAAGCATAATATGGCTTATAATGTGAGTTAGATTGATAATAGTGAGTGCAATAAATATAGTAATTGTAGTTCTATCGCTCATATAAGCACAATATGGCTAATAATATGAGTAAGATTGATAATAATAAGAGTAATAAGTATAGTAATCGTCGTTCTATCGATCATATAAGCATAATAGGGCTAATAATATGAGTTAGGTTGATAATAATAAGAGTAATAAGTATAGTAATTGTCGTTCTATCGATCATATCTGCATAATATGGTTAATAATATGAGTTAGATTGATAATATTATGAGTAATAAGTATAGTAATTGTCGTTATATCGATCATATAACCATAATATGGCTAATAGCATGAGTTAGATTGATAATAATAAGAGTAATGAGTATAGTAATTGTCGTTCTATCTATCATATCTGCATAATATGGGTAATAATATGAGTTAGATTCATAATAATAAGAGTAATAAGTACAGTAGTTGTCGTTCTATCGATCATATAAGCATAATATGGCTAATAATATGAGTTAGATTTATAATAATAAGAGTAATAAGTATAGTAATTGTCGTTCTATCGATCATATAAGCACAATATGGCTAATAATGTGAGTTAGATTTATAATAATAAGAGTAATAAGTATAGTAATTGTCGTTCTATCGATCACATAAGCACAATATGGCTAATAATATGAGTTAGATTGATAATAATGAGAGTAATAAGTATAGTAATTGTCGTTCTATCGATCATATAAGCATAATATGGGTAATAATATGAGTTGGATTGATAATAATAAGAGTAATGAGTATAGTAATTGTTGTTCTATCGCTCATATAAGCACAATATGGCTAATAATATGAGTAAGATTGATAATAATAAGAGTAATAAGTATAGTAATTGTCGTTCTATCGATCATATAAGCATAATAGGGCAAATAATATGAGTTAGATTGATAATAATAAGAGTAATAAGTATAGTAATTGTCGTTCAATCGATCATATCTGCATAATATGGTTAATAATATGAGTTAGATTGATAATATTATGAGTAATAAGTATAGTAATTGTCGTTATATCGATCATATAACCATAATATGGCTAATAGCATGAGTTAGATTGATAATAATAAGAGTAATGAGTATAGTAATTGTCGTTCTATCGATCATTTAAGCATAATATGGCTAATAATATGAGTTAGATTGATAATAATAAGTGTAATAAGTATAGTAATTGTCGTTCTATCGATCATAATTGCATAATATGGTTAATAATATGAATGAGATTGATAATAATAAGAGAAATGAGTATAGTAATTGTCGTACTATCGATCATATAAGCATAATATGGCTAATAATATGAGTTAGATTGATAATAATAAGTGTAATAAGTATAGTAATTGTCGTTCTATCGTTCATATCTGCATAATATGGTTAATAATATGAGTTAGATTGATAACAATAAGAGTAATGAGTATAGTAATTGTCGTACTATCGATCATATAAGCATAATATGGCTTATAATGTGAGTTAGATTGATAATAGCGAGTGCAATAAATATAGTAATTGTCGTTCTATCGCTCATATAAGCACAATATGGCTAATAATATGAGTTAGATTGATAATAATAAGAGTAATAAGTATAGTAATTGTCGTTCTATCGATCATATAAGCATAATATGGCTAATAATATGAGTTAGATTGATAATAATAAGAGTAACAAGTATAGTAATTGTCGTTCTATCGATCATTTAAGTATAATATGGCTAATAATATGAGTTAGATTGATAATAATAACAGTAATAAGTATTGTAATTGTCGTTCTATCGATAATATAAACATAATATGGCTAATAATATGAGTTAGATAGATAATAATAAGAGTAATGAGTATAGTAATTGTAGTTCTATCGATCATTTAAGCATAATATGGCTAATAATATGAGTTAGATTGATAATAATAAGAGTAATGAGTATATTGATTGTAGTTCTATCTATCATATCTGCATAATATGGTTAATAATATGAGTTAGATTGATATTAATAAGAGTAATAAGTATAGTAATTGTCGTTCTATCGCTCATATAAGCACAATATGGCTAATAATATGAGTTAGATTGATAATAATAAGAGTAGTAAGTATAGTAATTGTCGTTCTATCGATCATTTAAGCATAATATGGCTAATAATATGAGTTAGATTGATAATAATAAGAGTAACAAGTATAGTAATTGTCGTTCTATCGATCATATATGCATAATATGGTTAATAATATGAGTTAGATTGATAATAGTGAGTGTAATAAGTATAGTGAATGTCGTTCTATCGATCATATCAGCATAATATGGCTAATAATATGAGTTAGATTCATAATAATAAGAGTAATAAGTATAGTAATTGTCGTTCTATCGATCATATCTGCATAATATGGTTAATAATATGAGTTAGATTGACAACAATAAGAGAAATGAGTAAAGTAGTTGTCGTACTATCGATCATATAAGCATAATATGGCTTATAATGTGAGTTAGATTGATAATAGTGAGTGCAATAAATATAGTAATTGTAGTTCTATCGCTCATATAAGCACAATATGGCTAATAATATGAGTAAGATTGATAATAATAAGAGTAATAAGTATAGTAATCGTCGTTCTATCGATCATATAAGCATAATAGGGCTAATAATATGAGTTAGGTTGATAATAATAAGAGTAATAAGTATAGTAATTGTCGTTCTATCGATCATATCTGCATAATATGGTTAATAATATGAGTTAGATTGATAATATTATGAGTAATAAGTATAGTAATTGTCGTTATATCGATCATATAACCATAATATGGCTAATAGCATGAGTTAGATTGATAATAATAAGAGTAATGAGTATAGTAATTGTCGTTCTATCTATCATATCTGCATAATATGGGTAATAATATGAGTTAGATTCATAATAATAAGAGTAATAAGTACAGTAGTTGTCGTTCTATCGATCATATAAGCATAATATGGCTAATAATATGAGTTAGATTTATAATAATAAGAGTAATAAGTATAGTAATTGTCGTTCTATCGATCATATAAGCACAATATGGCTAATAATGTGAGTTAGATTTATAATAATAAGAGTAACAAGTATAGTAATTGTCGTTCTATCGATCACATAAGCACAATATGGCTAATAATATGAGTTAGATTGATAATAATGAGAGTAATAAGTATAGTAATTGTCGTTCTATCGATCATATAAGCATAATATGGGTAATAATATGAGTTGGATTGATAATAATAAGAGTAATGAGTATAGTAATTGTTGTTCTATCGCTCATATAAGCACAATATGGCTAATAATATGAGTAAGATTGATAATAATAAGAGTAATAAGTATAGTAATTGTCGTTCTATCGATCATATAAGCATAATAGGGCAAATAATATGAGTTAGATTGATAATAATAAGAGTAATAAGTATAGTAATTGTCGTTCTATCGATCATATCTGCATAATATGGTTAATAATATGAGTTAGATTGATAATATTATGAGTAATAAGTATAGTAATTGTCGTTATATCGATCATATAACCATAATATGGCTAATAGCATGAGTTAGATTGATAATAATAAGAGTAATGAGTATAGTAATTGTCGTTCTATCTATCATATCTGCATAATATGGGTAATAATATGAGTTAGATTGATAATATTATGAGTAATAAGTATAGTAATTGTCGTTATATCGATCATATAACCATAATATGGCTAATAGCATGAGTTAGTTTGATAATAATAAGAGTAATGAGTATAGTAATTGTCGTTCTATCTATCATATCTGCATAATATGGGTAATAATATGAGTTAGATTCATAATAATAAGAGTAATAAGTACAGTAGTTGTCGTTCTATCGATCATATAAGCATAATATGGCTAATAATATGAGTTAGATTTATAATAATAAGAGTAATAAGTATAGTAATTGTCGTTCTATCGATCATATAAGCACAATATGGCTAATAATGTGAGTTAGATTTATAATAATAAGAGTAATAAGTATAGTAATTGTCGTTCTATCGATCACATAAGCACAATATGGCTAATAATATGAGTTAGATTGATAATAATGAGAGTAATAAGTATAGTAATTGTCGTTCTATCGATCATATAAGCATAATATGGGTAATAATATGAGTTGGATTGATAATAATAAGAGTAATGAGTATAGTAATTGTTGTTCTATCGCTCATATAAGCACAATATGGCTAATAATATGAGTAAGATTGATAATAATAAGAGTAATAAGTATAGTAATTGTCGTTCTATCGATCATATAAGCATAATAGGGCAAATAATATGAGTTAGATTGATAATAATAAGAGTAATAAGTATAGTAATTGTCGTTCTATCGATCATATCTGCATAATATGGTTAATAATATGAGTTAGATTGATAATATTATGAGTAATAAGTATAGTAATTGTCGTTATATCGATCATATAACCATAATATGGCTAATAGCATGAGTTAGATTGATAATAATAAGAGTAATGAGTATAGTAATTGTCGTTCTATCGATCATTTAAGCATAATATGGCTAATAATATGAGTTAGATTGATAATAATAAGTGTAATAAGTATAGTAATTGTCGTTCTATCGATCATAATTGCATAATATGGTTAATAATATGAATGAGATTGATAATAATAAGAGAAATGAGTATAGCAATTGTCGTACTATCGATCATATAAGCATAATATGGCTAATAATATGAGTTAGATTGATAATAATAAGTGTAATAAGTATAGTAATTGTCGTTCTATCGTTCATATCTGCATAATATGGTTAATAATATGAGTTAGATTGATAACAATAAGAGTAATGAGTATAGTAATTGTCGTACTATCGATCATATAAGCATAATATGGCTTATAATGTGAGTTAGATTGATAATAGCGAGTGCAATAAATATAGTAATTGTCGTTCTATCGCTCATATAAGCACAATATGGCTAATAATATGAGTTAGATTGATAATAATAAGAGTAATAAGTATAGTAATTGTCGTTCTATCGATCATATAAGCATAATATGGCTAATAATATGAGTTAGATTGATAATAATAAGAGTAACAAGTATAGTAATTGTCGTTCTATCGATCATTTAAGTATAATATGGCTAATAATATGAGTTAGATTGATAATAATAACAGTAATAAGTATTGTAATTGTCGTTCTATCGATAATATAAACATAATATGGCTAATAATATGAGTTAGATAGATAATAATAAGAGTAATGAGTATAGTAATTGTAGTTCTATCGATCATTTAAGCATAATATGGCTAATAATATGAGTTAGATTGATAATAATAAGAGTAATGAGTATATTGATTGTAGTTCTATCTATCATATCTGCATAATATGGTTAATAATATGAGTTAGATTGATATTAATAAGAGTAATAAGTATAGTAATTGTCGTTCTATCGCTCATATAAGCACAATATGGCTAATAATATGAGTTAGATTGATAATAATAAGAGTAGTAAGTATAGTAATTGTCGTTCTATCGATCATTTAAGCATAATATGGCTAATAATATGAGTTAGATTGATAATACCAAGAGTAGTGAGTATAGTAATTCTCGTTCTATCGATCATATAAGCATAATATGGCTAATAATATGAGTTAGATTGATAATAATAAGAGTAATGATTATAGTAATTGTAGTTCTATCGATCATTTAAGCATAATATGGCTAATAATATGAATTAGATTGATAATAATAAGAGTAATAAGTACAGTAATTGTCGTTTTATCGATCATATAAGCATAATAAGGCTAATAATATGAGTTAGAGTGATAATACTAAGAGTAATAAGTATAGTAATTGTCGTTCTATCGATCATATATGCATAATATGGTTAATAATATGAGTTAGATTGATATTAATAAGAGTAATAAGTATAGTATTTGTCGTTCTATCGATCATATAAGCATAATATGGCTAATAATATGAGTTAGATTGATAATAATAAGAGTAATGAGTATAGTATTTGTCGTTCTATCGATCATATAAGCATAATATGGCTAATAATATGAGTAAGATTCATAATAATAAGAGTAATAAGTATAGTAATTGTCGTTCTATCGATCATATATGCATAATATGGTTAATAATATGAGTTAGATTGATAATAGTGAGTGTAATAAGTATAGTGAATGTCGTTCTATCGATCATATCAGCATAATATGGCTAATAATATGAGTTAGATTCATAATAATAAGAGTAATAAGTATAGTAATTGTCGTTCTATCGATCATATCTGCATAATATGGTTAATAATATGAGTTAGATTGATAATATTATGAGTAATAAGTATAGTAATTGTCGTTATATCGATCATATAACCATAATATGGCTAATAGCATGAGTTAGATTGATAATAATAAGAGTAATGAGTATAGTAAT
>NW_027474379.1:0-49941 GCF_050947335.1 Megachile rotundata
TTATATGATCGATAGAACGACAATTACTATACTTATTAGTCTTATTATTATCAATCTAACTCATATTATTAGCTATATTATGCTTATATGATCGATAGAACGACAATTACTATACTCACTACTGTTATTGCTATCAATCTAACTCATATTATTAGCCATATTATGCTTATGTGAACGATAGAACGACAATTACTATACTTATTACTCTTATTATTATCAATCTAACTCATGTTATTAGCCATACTATGCTTACATGATCGATAGAACGACAATAACTATACTCATTACTCTTATTATTATCAATCTAACTCATATTATTAGCAATATTATGCTTATATGATCGATAGAACGACAATTACTATACTTATTACTCTTATTATTATCAATCTGGCTCATATTATTAGCCGTATTATGCTTATATGATCGATAGAACGACAATTACTATAGTTATTAGTCTTATTATTATCAATCTAACTCATATTATTAGCCATATTATGCTTATAGGATCGGTAGAACTACAATTACTATACTTATTTCTCTTATTATTATCAATCTAACTCATATTATTAGCCATATTATGCAGATATGATCGATAGAACTACAACTACTATACTCATTACTCTTATTATTATCAATCTAACTCATATTATTAGCCATATTATGCTTATATGATTGATAGAACGACAATCACTATACTTATTACAATCACTGTTATCAATCTAACTCATATTATTAACCATATTATGCAGATATGATCGATAGGACTACAACTACTATACTCATTGCTCTTATTATTATCAATCTAACTCATATTATTAGCCATATTATGCTTATATGATCGATAGAACGACAATTACTATACTTATTACACTCACTGTTATCAATCTAACTCATATTATTAATCATATTATGCAGATATGATCGATAGAACTACAATTACTATTCTTTTTACCCTTATTATTATCAATCTAGCTCATATTATTAGCCATACTATGCTTATATGATCGATAGAACGACAATTACTATACTTATTAGTCTTATTATTATCAATCTAACTCATATTATTAGCCATATTATGCTTATATGATCGATAGAACGACAATTACTATACTCACTACTGTTATTGCTACCAATCTAACTCATATTATTAGCCATATTATGCTTATGTGAACGATAGAACGACAATTACTATACTTATTACTCTTATTATTATGAATCTAACTCATATTATTAGCCATTACTATGCTTATATGATCGATAGAACGACAATTACTATACTTATTAGTCTTATTATTATCAATCTAACTCATATTATTAGCCATATTATGCTTATATGATCGATAGAACGACAATTACTATACTCACTACTGTTATTGCTATCAATCTAAACTCATATTATTAGCCATATTATGCTTATTGTGAACGATAGAACAACAATTACTATACTTATTACTCTTATTATTATCAATCTAACTCATATTATTAGCCATATTATGCTTATATGATTGATAGAACGACAATTACTATACTTACTACACTCACTGTTATCAATCTAACTCATATTATTAACCATATTATGCAGATATGATCGATAGAACTACAACTACTATACTCATTACTCTTATTATGATCAATCTAACTCACATTATTAGCCATATTATGCATATATGATCGATAGAACGACAATTACTATACTTATTACTCTTATTATTATCAATCTAACTCATATTATTAGCCGTATTATGCTTATATGATCGACAGAACGACAATTACTATACTTATTACACTCACTATTATCAATCTAACTCATATTATTAACCATATTATGCTTGTATGATCGGTAGAAACGATAATTACTATACTTATTACTCTTATTATTTATCAATCTAGCTCATATTATTAGCCATATTATGCTTATATGATCGATAGAACGACAATTACTATACTCATTACTCTTATTGTTATCAATCTAACTCATATTATTAGCCATATTATGCTTATATGATCGATAGAACGGCAATTACTATACTCACTACTGTTATTACTATCAATCTAACTCATATTATTAGCCATACTATGCTTATATGATCGATAGAACGACAATTACTATACTTATTAGCCTTATTATTCAATCTAACTCATATTATTAGCCATATTATGCTTATATGATCGATAGAACTACAACTACTATACTTATTACTCTTATTATTATCAATCTAACTCATATTATTAGCCATATTATGCTTATATGATCGGTAGAACTACAAGAACTATACTTATTTCTCTTATTATTATCAATCTAACTCATATTATTAACCATATTATGCAGGAATGATCGATAGAACTACAACTACTATACTCATTGCTCTTATTATTATCAATCTAACTCATATTAATTAGCCATATTATGCTTATATGATCGATAGAACGACAATTACTATACTTATTACACTCACTGTTATCAATCTAACTCATATTATTAACCATATTATGCAGATATGATCGATAGAACTACAATTACTATTCTTTTTACTCTTATTATTATCAATCTAACTCATATTATTAGCCATATAATGCTTATATGATCGATAGAACGACAATTACTATACTCATTACTCTTATTGTTATCAATCTAACTCATATTATTAGCCATATTATGCTTATATGATCGATAGAACGACAATTACTATACTCACTACTGTTATTACTATCAATCTAACTCGTATTATTAGCCATATTATGCTTATGTGACCGATAGAACGACAATTACTATACTTATTACTCTTATTATTATCAATCTAACTCATATTATTAGCCATACTATGCTTATATGATCGATAGAACGACAATTACTATACTTATTAGTCTTATTATTATCAATCTAACTCATATTATTAGCCATATTATGCTTATATGATCGATAGAACGACAATTACTATACTCACTACTGTTATTACTATCAATCTAACTCATATTATTAACCATATTATGCAGATATGATCGATAGAACTACAATTACTATTCTTTTTACTCTTATTATTATCAATCTAACTCATATTATTAGCCATATTATGCTTATATGATCGATAGAACGACAATTACTATACTCATTACTCTTATTGTTACCAATCTAACTCATATTATTAGCCATATTATGCTTATATGATCGATAGAACGACAATTACTATACTCACTACTGTTATTACTGTCAATCTAACTCGTATTATTAGCCATATTATGCTTATGTGATCGATAGAACGACAATTTACTATACTTATTACTCTTATTATTATCAATCTAACTCATATTATTAGCCATACTATGCTTATATGATCGATAGAACGAAAATTACTATACTTATTAGTCCTTATTATTATCAATCTAACTCATATTATTAGCCATATTATGCTTATATGATCGATAGAACGACAATTACTATACTCACTACTGTTATTGCTATCAATCTAACTCATATTATTAGCCATATTATGCTTATGTGAACGATAGAACGACAATTACTATACTTATTACTCTTATTATTATCAATCTAACTCATATTTTTAGCCATACTATGCTTATGTGATCGATAGAACGACAATTACTATACTTATTACTCTTATTATTATCAATCTAACTCATATTATTAGCCATACTATGCTTATATGATCGATAGAACGACAATTACTATACTTATTAGTCTTATTATTATCAATCTAACTCATATTATTAGCCATATTATGCTTATATGATCGATAGAACGACAATTACTATACACATTACTCTTATTATTATCAATCTAACTCATATGATTAGCCATATAATGCTTGTATGAACGGTAGAACGATAATTACTATACTTATTACTCTTATTATAATCAATCTAACTCATATTATTAGCCATATTATGCTTATATGATCGATAGAACCACAATTACTATACACATTACTCTTATTATTATCAATCTAACTCATATGATTAGCCATATAATGCTTGTATGAACGGTAGAACGATAATTACTATACTTATTACTCTTATTATTATCAATCTAGCTCATATTATTAGCCATATTATGCTTATATGATCGATAGAACTACAACTACTATACTCATTACTCTTATTATTATCAATCTAACTCACATTATTAGCCATATTATGCATATATGATCGATAGAACGACAATTACTATACTTATTACTCTTATTAATACCTATCTAACACATATTATTAGCCATATTATGCTTATATGATTGATAGAACGACAATTACTATACTTATTACACTCACTGTTATCAATCTAACTCATATTATTAACCATATTATGCAGATATGATCGATAGAACTACAACTACTATACTCATTACTCTTATTATTATCAATCTAACTCATATTATTAGCCATATTATGCTTATATGATCGATAGAACGACAATTACTATACTCATTACTCTTATTATTATCAATCTAACTCATATTATTAGCCATATTATGCTTATATGATAGATAGAACGACAATTACTATACTCACTACTGTTATTACTATCAATCTAACTCATATTATTAGCCATATTATGCTTATGTGAACGATAGAACGACAATTACTATACTTATTACTCTTATTATTATCAATCTAACTCATGTTATTAGCCATACTATGCTTACATGATCGATAGAACGACAATAACTATACTCATTACTCTTATTATTATCAATCTAACTCATATTATTAGCAATATTATGCTTATATGATCGATAGAACGACAATTACTATACTTATTACTCTTATTATTATCAATCTGACTCATATTATTAGCCGTATTATGCTTATATGATCGATAGAACGACAATTACTATACTCATTACTCTTATTATTATCAATCTAACTCATATTATTAGCCATATTATGCTTATATGATCGATAGAACGACAATTACTATACTTATTAGTCTTATTATTATCAATCTAACTCATATTATTAGCCATATTATGCTTATATGATCGATAGAACGACAATTACTATACTCATTACTCTTATTATCATCATCCAAGTCATATGATTAGCCATATTATGCTTGTACGATCGGTTAGAAACGATAATTACTATACTTATTACTCTTATTATTATCAATCAAACTCATATTATTAGCCATATTATGCTTATATGATCGATAGAACGACAATTACTATACTTATTACACTCACTGTTATCAATCTAACTCATATTATTAACCATATTATGCAGATATGATCGATAGAACGACAATTACTATACTCATTACTCTTATTATTATCAATCTAACTCATATTATTACCCATATTATGCTTATATGATCGATAGAACGACAATTACTATACTCATTGCTCTTATTGTTATCAATCTAACTCATATTATTAGCCATATTATGCTTATATGATTGATAGAACGACAATTACTATACTTACTACACTCACTGTTATCAATCTAACTCATATTATTAACCATATTATGCAGATATGATCGATAGAACTACAACTACTATACTCATTACTCTTATTATGATCAATCTAACTTACATTATTAGCCATATTATGCATATATGATCGATAGAACGACAATTACTATACTTATTACTCTTATTATTATCAATCTAACTCATATTATTAGCCGTATTATGCTTATATGATCGACAGAACGACAATTACTATACTTATTACACTCACTATTATCAATCTAACTCATATTATTAACCATATTATGCTTGTATGATCGGTAGAACGATAATTACTATACTTATTACTCTTATTATTATCAATCTAGCTCATATTATTAGCCATATTATGCTTATATGATCGATAGAACGACAATTACTATACTCATTACTCTTATTGTTATCAATCTAACTCATATTATTAGCCATATTATGCTTATATGATCGATAGAACGACAATTACTATACTCACTACTGTTATTACTATCAATCTAACTCATATTATTAGCCATACTATGCTTATATGATCGATAGAACGACAATTACTATACTTATTAGCCTTATTATTATCAATCTAACTCATATTATTAGCCATATTATGCTTATATGATCGATAGAACTACAACTACTATACTTATTACTCTTATTATTATCAATCTAACTCATATTATTAGCCATATTATGCTTATATGATCGGTAGAACTACAATAACTATACTTATTTCTCTTATTATTATCAATCTAACTCATATTATTAACCATATTATGCAGGTATGATCGATAGAACTACAACTACTATACTCATTACTCTTATTATTATCAATCTAACTCACATTATTAGCCATATTATACATATATGATCGATAGAACGGCAATTACTATACTTATTACTCTTATTATTATCTATCTAACACATATTATTAGCCATATTATGCTTATATGATTGATAGAACGACAATTACTATACTTATTACACTCACTGTTATCAATCTAACTGATATTATTAACCATATTATGCAGATATGATCGATAGGACTACAACTACTATACTCATTGCTCTTATTATTATCAATCTAACTCATATTATTAGCCATATTATGCTTATATGATCGATAGAACGACAATTACTATACTCACTACTGTTATTACTATCAATCTAACTCGTATTATTAGCCATATTATGCTTATGTGATCGATAGAACGACAATTACTATACTCACTACTGTTATTACTATCAATCTAACTCGTATTATTAGCCATATTATGCTTATGTGATCGATAGAACGACAATTACTATACTTATTACTCTTATTATTATCAATCTAACTCATATTATTAGCCATACTATGCTTATATGATCGATAGAACGACAATTACTATACTTATTAGTCTTATTATTATCAATCTAACTCATATTATTAGCCATATTATGCTTATATGATCGATAGAACGACAATTACTATACTCACTACTGTTATTGCTACCAATCTAACTCATATTATTAGCCATATTATGCTTATGTGAACGATAGAACGACAATTACTATACTTATTACTCTTATTATTATGAATCTAACTCATATTATTAGCCATACTATGCTTATATGATCGATAGAACGACAATTACTATACTTATTAGTCTTATTATTATCAATCTAACTCATATTATTAGCTATATTATGCTTATATGATCGATAGAACGACAATTACTATACTCACTACTGTTATTGCTATCAATCTAACTCATATTATTAGCCATATTATGCTTATGTGAACGATAGAACGACAATTACTATACTTATTACTCTTATTATTATCAATCTAACTCATGTTATTAGCCATACTATGCTTACATGATCGATAGAACGACAATAACTATACTCATTACTCTTATTATTATCAATCTAACTCATATTATTAGCAATATTATGCTTATATGATCGATAGAACGACAATTACTATACTTATTACTCTTATTATTATCAATCTGGCTCATATTATTAGCCGTATTATGCTTATATGATCGATAGAACGACAATTACTATAGTTATTAGTCTTATTATTATCAATCTAACTCATATTATTAGCCATATTATGCTTATAGGATCGGTAGAACTACAATTACTATACTTATTTCTCTTATTATTATCAATCTAACTCATATTATTAGCCATATTATGCAGATATGATCGATAGAACTACAACTACTATACTCATTACTCTTATTATTATCAATCTAACTCATATTATTAGCCATATTATGCTTATATGATTGATAGAACGACAATCACTATACTTATTACAATCACTGTTATCAATCTAACTCATATTATTAACCATATTATGCAGATATGATCGATAGGACTACAACTACTATACTCATTGCTCTTATTATTATCAATCTAACTCATATTATTAGCCATATTATGCTTATATGATCGATAGAACGACAATTACTATACTTATTACACTCACTGTTATCAATCTAACTCATATTATTAATCATATTATGCAGATATGATCGATAGAACTACAATTACTATTCTTTTTACCCTTATTATTATCAATCTAGCTCATATTATTAGCCATACTATGCTTATATGATCGATAGAACGACAATTACTATACTTATTAGTCTTATTATTATCAATCTAACTCATATTATTAGCCATATTATGCTTATATGATCGATAGAACGACAATTACTATACTCACTACTGTTATTGCTACCAATCTAACTCATATTATTAGCCATATTATGCTTATGTGAACGATAGAACGACAATTACTATACTTATTACTCTTATTATTATGAATCTAACTCATATTATTAGCCATACTATGCTTATATGATCGATAGAACGACAATTACTATACTTATTAGTCTTATTATTATCAATCTAACTCATATTATTAGCCATATTATGCTTATATGATCGATAGAACGACAATTACTATACTCACTACTGTTATTGCTATCAATCTAACTCATATTATTAGCCATATTATGCTTATGTGAACGATAGAACAACAATTACTATACTTATTACTCTTATTATTATCAATCTAACTCATGTTATTAGCCATACTATGCTTACATGATCGATAGAACGACAATAACTATACTCATTACTCTTATTATTATCAATCTAACTCATATTATTAGCAATATTATGCTTATATGATCGATAGAACGACAATTACTATACTTATTACTCTTATTATTATCATTCTGACTCATATTATTAGCCGTATTATGCTTATATGATCGATAGAACGACAATTACTATAGTTATTAGTCTTATTATTATCAATCTAACTCATATTATTAGCCATATTATGCTTATAGGATTGGTAGAACTACAATTACTATACTTATTTCTCTTATTATTATCAATCTAACTCATATTATTAGCCATATTATGCAGATATGATCGATAGAACTACAACTACTATACTCATTACTCTTATTATTATCAATCTAACTCATATTATTAGCCGTATTATGCTTATATGATCGACAGAACGACAATTACTATACTTATTACACTCACTATTATCAATCTAACTCATATTATTAACCATATTATGCTTGTATGATCGGTAGAACGATAATTACTATACTTATTACTCTTATTATTATCAATCTAGCTCATATTATTAGCCATATTATGCTTATATGATCGATAGAACGACAATTACTATACTCATTACTCTTATTGTTATCAATCTAACTCATATTATTAGCCATATTATGCTTATATGATCGATAGAACGACAATTACTATACTCACTACTGTTATTACTATCAATCTAACTCATATTATTAGCCATACTATGCTTATATGATCGATAGAACGACAATTACTATACTTATTAGCCTTATTATTATCAATCTAACTCATATTATTAGCCATATTATGCTTATATGATCGATAGAACTACAACTACTATACTTATTACTCTTATTATTATCAATCTAACTCATATTATTAGCCATATTATGCTTATATGATCGGTAGAACTACAATAACTATACTTATTTCTCTTATTATTATCAATCTAACTCATATTATTAACCATATTATGCAGGTATGATCGATAGAACTACAACTACTATACTAATTACTCTTATTATTATCAATCTAACTCACATTATTAGCCATATTATACATATATGATCGATAGAACGGCAATTACTATACTTATTACTCTTATTATTATCTATCTAACACATATTATTAGCCATATTATGCTTATATGATTGATAGAACGACAATTACTATACTTATTACACTCACTGTTATCAATCTAACTGATATTATTAACCATATTATGCAGATATGATCGATAGGACTACAACTACTATACTCATTGCTCTTATTATTATCAATCTAACTCATATTATTAGCCATATTATGCTTATATGATCGATAGAACGACAATTACTATACTCACTACTGTTATTACTATCAATCTAACTCGTATTATTAGCCATATTATGCTTATGTGATCGATAGAACGACAATTACTATACTCACTACTGTTATTACTATCAATCTAACTCGTATTATTAGCCATATTATGCTTATGTGATCGATAGAACGACAATTACTATACTTATTACTCTTATTATTATCAATCTAACTCATATTATTAGCCATACTATGCTTATATGATCGATAGAACGACAATTACTATACTTATTAGTCTTATTATTATCAATCTAACTCATATTATTAGCCATATTATGCTTATATGATCGATAGAACGACAATTACTATACTCACTACTGTTATTGCTACCAATCTAACTCATATTATTAGCCATATTATGCTTATGTGAACGATAGAACGACAATTACTATACTTATTACTCTTATTATTATGAATCTAACTCATATTATTAGCCATACTATGCTTATATGATCGATAGAACGACAATTACTATACTTATTAGTCTTATTATTATCAATCTAACTCATATTATTAGCTATATTATGCTTATATGATCGATAGAACGACAATTACTATACTCACTACTGTTATTGCTATCAATCTAACTCATATTATTAGCCATATTATGCTTATGTGAACGATAGAACGACAATTACTATACTTATTACTCTTATTATTATCAATCTAACTCATGTTATTAGCCATACTATGCTTACATGATCGATAGAACGACAATAACTATACTCATTACTCTTATTATTATCAATCTAACTCATATTATTAGCAATATTATGCTTATATGATCGATAGAACGACAATTACTATACTTATTACTCTTATTATTATCAATCTGGCTCATATTATTAGCCGTATTATGCTTATATGATCGATAGAACGACAATTACTATAGTTATTAGTCTTATTATTATCAATCTAACTCATATTATTAGCCATATTATGCTTATAGGATCGGTAGAACTACAATTACTATACTTATTTCTCTTATTATTATCAATCTAACTCATATTATTAGCCATATTATGCAGATATGATCGATAGAACTACAACTACTATACTCATTACTCTTATTATTATCAATCTAACTCATATTATTAGCCATATTATGCTTATATGATTGATAGAACGACAATCACTATACTTATTACAATCACTGTTATCAATCTAACTCATATTATTAACCATATTATGCAGATATGATCGATAGGACTACAACTACTATACTCATTGCTCTTATTATTATCAATCTAACTCATATTATTAGCCATATTATGCTTATATGATCGATAGAACGACAATTACTATACTTATTACACTCACTGTTATCAATCTAACTCATATTATTAATCATATTATGCAGATATGATCGATAGAACTACAATTACTATTCTTTTTACCCTTATTATTATCAATCTAGCTCATATTATTAGCCATACTATGCTTATATGATCGATAGAACGACAATTACTATACTTATTAGTCTTATTATTATCAATCTAACTCATATTATTAGCCATATTATGCTTATATGATCGATAGAACGACAATTACTATACTCACTACTGTTATTGCTACCAATCTAACTCATGTTATTAGCCATATTATGCTTATGTGAACGATAGAACGACAATTACTATACTTATTACTCTTATTATTATGAATCTAACTCATATTATTAGCCATACTATGCTTATATGATCGATAGAACGACAATTACTATACTTATTAGTCTTATTATTATCAATCTAACTCATATTATTAGCCATATTATGCTTATATGATCGATAGAACGACAATTACTATACTCACTACTGTTATTGCTATCAATCTAACTCATATTATTAGCCATATTATGCTTATGTGAACGATAGAACAACAATTACTATACTTATTACTCTTATTATTATCAATCTAACTCATGTTATTAGCCATACTATGCTTACATGATCGATAGAACGACAATAACTATACTCATTACTCTTATTATTATCAATCTAACTCATATTATTAGCAATATTATGCTTATATGATCGATAGAACGACAATTACTATACTTATTACTCTTATTATTATCATTCTGACTCATATTATTAGCCGTATTATGCTTATATGATCGATAGAACGACAATTACTATAGTTATTAGACTTATTATTATCAATCTAACTCATATTATTAGCCATATTATGCTTATAGGATTGGTAGAACTACAATTACTATACTTATTTCTCTTATTATTATCAATCTAACTCATATTATTAGCCATACTATGCTTATATGATCGATAGAACGAAAATTACTATACTTATTAGTCTTATTATTATCAATCTAACTCATATTATTAGCCATATTATGCTTATATGATCGATAGAACGACAATTACTATACTCACTACTGTTATTGCTATCAATCTAACTCATATTATTAGCCATATTATGCTTATGTGAACGATAGAACGACAATTACTATACTTATTACTCTTATTATTATCAATCTAACTCATATTATTAGCCATACTATGCTTATGTGATCGATAGAACGACAATTACTATACTTATTACTCTTATTATTATCAATCTAACTCATATTATTAGCCATACTATGCTTATATGATCGATAGAACGACAATTACTATACTTATTAGTCTTATTATTATCAATCTAACTCATATTATTAGCCATATTATGCTTATATGATCGATAGAACGACAATTACTATACTTATTACTCTTATTATTATCTATCTAACACATATTATTAGCCATATTATGCTTATATGATTGATAGAACGACAATTACTATACTTATTACACTCACTGTTATCAATCTAACTCATATTATTAACCATATTATGCAGATATGATCGATAGGACTACAACTACTATACTCATTGCTCTTATTATTATCAATCTAACTCATATTATTAGCCATATTATGCTTATATGATCGATAGAACGACAATTACTATACTTATTACACTCACTGTTATCAATCTAACTCATATTATTAATCATATTATGCAGATATGATCGATAGAACTACAATTACTATTCTTTTTACCCTTATTATTATCAATCTAGCTCATATTATTAGCCATATTATGCTTATATGATCAATAGAACGACAATTACTATACTCATTATTCTTATTGTTATCAATCTAACTCATATTATTAGCCATATTATGCTTATATGATCGATAGAACGACAATTACTATACTCACTACTGTTATTACTATCAATCTAACTCGTATTATTAGCCATATTATGCTTATGTGATCGATAGAACGACAATTACTATACTTATTACTCTTATTATTATCAATCTAACTCATACTATTAGCCATACTATGCTTATATGATCGATAGAACGACAATTACTATACTCATTACTCTTATTATTATCAATCTAACTCATATGATTAGCCATATTATGCTTGTATGATCGGTAGAACGATAATTACTATACTTATTACTCTTATTATTATCAATCTAACTCGTATTATTAGCCATATTATGCTTATATGATCGATAGAACGACAATTACTATACTCACTACTGTTATTACTGTCAATCTAACTCGTATTATTAGCCATATTATGCTTATGTGATCGATAGAACGACAATTACTATACTTATTACTCTTATTATTATCAATCTAACTCATATTATTAGCCATACTATGCTTATATGATCGATAGAACGAAAATTACTATACTTATTAGTCTTATTATTATCAATCTAACTCATATTATTAGCCATATTATGCTTATATGATCGATAGAACGACAATTACTATA
Source organism: Megachile rotundata (assembly GCF_050947335.1). Classification (NCBI taxonomy): domain Eukaryota; kingdom Metazoa; phylum Arthropoda; class Insecta; order Hymenoptera; family Megachilidae; genus Megachile; species Megachile rotundata. The sequence goes on from NW_027474379.1 coordinate 13,734, forward strand.
CTCACTACTGTTATTGCTATCAATCTAACTCATATTATTAGCCATATTATGCTTATGTGAACGATAGAACGACAATTACTATACTTATTACTCTTATTATTATCAATCTAACTCATATTATTAGCCATACTATGCTTATGTGATCGATAGAACGACAATTACTATACTTATTACTCTTATTATTATCAATCTAACTCATATTATTAGCCATACTATGCTTATATGATCGATAGAACGACAATTACTATACTTATTAGTCTTATTATTATCAATCTAACTCATATTATTAGCCATATTATGCTTATATGATCGATAGAACGACAATTACTATACTTATTACTCTTATTATTATCTATCTAACACATATTATTAGCCATATTATGCTTATATGATTGATAGAACGACAATTACTATACTTATTACACTCACTGTTATCAATCTAACTCATATTATTAACCATATTATGCAGATATGATCGATGGGACTACAACTACTATACTCATTGCTCTTATTATTATCAATCTAACTCATATTATTAGCCATATTATGCTTATATGATCGATAGAACGACAATTACTATACTTATTACACTCGCTGTTATCAATCTAACTCATATTATTAACCATATTATGCAGATATGATCGATAGAACTACAATTACTATTCTTTTTACTCTTATTATTATCGATCTAACTCATATTATTAGCCATATTATGCTTATATGATCGATAGAACGACAATTACTATACTCACTACTGTTATTACTATCAATCTAACTCGTATTATTAGCCATATTATGCTTATGTGATCGATAGAACGACAATTACTATACTTATTACTCTTATTATTATCAATCTAACTCATATTATTAGCCATACTATGCTTATATGATCGATAGAACGACAATTACTATACTTATTAGTCTTATTATTATCAATCTAACTCATATTATTAGCCATATTATGCTTATATGATCGATAGAACGACAATTACTATACTCACTACTGTTATTGCTACCAATCTAGCTCATATTATTAGCCATATTATGCTTATATGATCGATAGAACGACAATTACTATACTCATTATTCTTATTGTTATCAATCTAACTCATATTATTAGCCATATTATGCTTATATGATCGATAGAACGACAATTACTATACTCACTACTGTTATTACTATCAATCTAACTCGTATTATTAGCCATATTATGCTTATGTGATCGATAGAACGACAATTACTATACTTATTACTCTTATTATTATCAATCTAACTCATACTATTAGCCATACTATGCTTATATGATCGATAGAACGACAATTACTATACTCATTACTCTTATTATTATCAATCTAACTCATATGATTAGCCATATTATGCTTATGTGATCGATAGAACGACAATTACTATACTCACTACTGTTATTACTGTCAATCTAACTCGTATTATTAGCCATATTATGCTTATGTGATCGATAGAACGACAATTACTATACTTATTACTCTTATTATTATCAATCTAACTCATATTATTAGCCATACTATGCTTATATGATCGATAGAACGAAAATTACTATACTTATTAGTCTTATTATTATCAATCTAACTCATATTATTAGCCATATTATGCTTATATGATCGATAGAACGACAATTACTATACTCACTACTGTTATTGCTATCAATCTAACTCATATTATTAGCCATATTATGCTTATGTGAACGATAGAACGACAATTACTATACTTATTACTCTTATTATTATCAATCTAACTCATATTATTGGCCATACTATGCTTATGTGATCGATAGAACGACAATTACTATACTTATTACTCTTATTATTATCAATCTAACTCATATTATTAGCCATACTATGCTTATATGATCGATAGAACGACAATTACTATACTTATTAGTCTTATTATTATCAATCTAAATCATATTATTAGCCATATTATGCTTATATGATCGATAGAACGACAATTACTATACTCACTACTGTTATTATTATCAATCTAACTCATATGATTAGCCATATAATGCTTGTATGATCGGTAGAACGATAATTACTATACTTATTACTCTTATTATTATCAATCTAACTCATATTATTAGCCATATTATGCTTATATGATAGATAGAACGACAATTACTATACTTATTACTCTTATTATTATCAATCTAACTCATATTATTAGCCATACTATGCTTATATGATCGATAGAACGACAATTACTATACTTATTAGTCTTATTATTATCAATCTAACTCATATTATTAGCCATATTATGCTTATATGATCGATAGAACGACAATTACTATACTCACTACTGTTATTACTATCAATCTAACTCGTATTATTAGCCATATTATGCTTGTATGGTCGGTAGAACGATAATTACTATACTTATTACTCTTATTATTATCTATCTAACACATATTATTAGCCATATTATGCTTATATGATTGATAGAACGACAATTACTATACTTATTACACTCACTGTTATCAATCTAACTCATATTATTAACCATATTATGCAGATATGATCGATAGGACTACAACTACTATACTCATTGCTCTTATTATTATCAATCTAACTCATATTATTAGCCATATTATGCTTATATGATCGATAGAACGACAATTACTATACTTATTACACTCACTGCTATCAATCTAACTCATATTATTAACCATATTATGCAGATATGATCGATAGAACTACAATTACTATTCTTTTTACTCTTATTATTATCAATCTAACTCATATTATTAGCCATATTATGCTTATATGATTGATAGAACGACAATTACTATACTCATTACTCTTATTGTTATCAATCTAACTCATATTATTAGCCATATTATGCTTATATGATCGATAGAACGACAATTACTATTCTTTTTACTCTTATTATTATCAATCTAACTCATATTATTAGCCATATTATGCTTATATGATCGATAGAACGACATATACTATACTTATTACACTCGCTGTTATCAATCTAACTCATATTATTAACCATATTATGCAGATATGATCGATAGAACTACAATTACTATTCTTTTTACTCTTATTATTATCAATCTAACTCATATTATTAGCCATATTATGCTTATATGATCGATAGAACGACAATTACTATACTCATTACTCTTATTGCTATCAATCTAACTCATATTATTAGCCATATTATGCTTATGTGAACGATAGAACGACAATTACTATACTTATTACTCTTATTATTATCAATCTAACTCATATTATTAGCCATACTATGCTTATGTGATCGATAGAACGACAATTACTATACTTATTACTCTTATTATTATCAATCTAACTCATATTATTAGCCATACTATGCTTATATGATCGATAGAACGACAATTACTATACTTATTAGTCTTATTATTATCAATCTAACTCATATTATTAGCCATATTATGCTTATATGATCGATAGAGCGACAATTACTATACACATTACTCTTATTATTATCAATCTAACTCATATGATTAGCCATATAATGCTTGTATGAACGGTAGAACGATAATTACTATACTTATTACTCTTATTATTATCAATCTAACTCATATTATTAGCCATATTATGCTTATATGATCGATAGAACGACAATTACTATACACATTACTCTTATTATTATCAATCTAACTCATATGATTAGCCATATAATGCTTGTATGAACGGTAGAACGATAATTACTATACTTATTACTCTTAGTATTATCAATCTAGCTCATATTATTAGCCATATTATGCTTATATGATCGATAGAACTACAACTACTATACTCATTACTCTTATTATTATCAATCTAACTCACATTATTAGCCATATTATGCATATATGATCGATAGAACGACAATTACTATACTTATTACTCTTATTATTACCTATCTAACACATATTATTAGCCATATTATGCTTATATGATTGATAGAACGACAATTACTATACTTATTACACTCACTGTTATCAATCTAACTCATATTATTAACCATATTATGCTTATATGATCGATAGAACGACAATTACTATACTCACTACTGTTATTATTATCAATCTAACTCATATGATTAGCCATATAATGCTTGTATGATCGGTAGAACGATAATTACTATACTTATTACTCTTATTATTATCAATCTAACTCATATTATTAAGCCATATTATGCTTATATGATCGATAGAACGACAATTACTATACTTATTACTCTTATTATTATCAATCTAACTCATATTATTAGCCATACTATGCTTATATGATCGATAGAACGACAATTACTATACTTATTAGTCTTATTATTATCAATCTAACTCATATTAATTAGCCATATTATGCTTATATGATCGATAGAACGACAATTACTATACTCACTACTGTTATTACTATCAATCTAACTCGTATTATTAGCCATATTATGCTTGTATGGTCGGTAGAACGATAATTACTATACTTATTACTCTTATTATTATCTATCTAACACATATTATTAGCCATATTATGCTTATATGATTGATAGAACGACAATTACTATACTTATTACACTCACTGTTATCAATCTAACTCATATTATTAACCATATTATGCAGATATGATCGATAGGACTACAACTACTATACTCATTGCTCTTATTATTATCAATCTAACTCATATTATTAGCCATATTATGCTTATATGATCGATAGAACGACAATTACTATACTTATTACACTCACTGCTATCAATCTAACTCATATTATTAACCATATTATGCAGATATGATCGATAGAACTACAATTACTATTCTTTTTACTCTTATTATTATCAATCTAACTCATATTATTAGCCATATTATGCTTATATGATTGATAGAACGACAATTACTATACTCATTACTCTTATTGTTATCAATCTAACTCATATTATTAGCCATATTATGCTTATATGATCGATAGAACGACAATTACTATTCTTTTTACTCTTATTATTATCAATCTAACTCATATTATTAGCCATATTAGTGCTTATATGATCGATAGAACGACATATACCTATACTTATTACACTCGCTGTTATCAATCTAACTCATATTATTAACCATATTATGCAGATATGATCGATAGAACTACAATTACTATTCTTTTTACTCTTATTATTATCAATCTAACTCATATTATTAGCCATATTATGCTTATATGATCGATAGAACGACAATTACTATACTCATTACTCTTATTGCTATCAATCTAACTCATATTATTAGCCATTTTATGCTTATGTGAACGATAGAACGACAATTACTATACTTATTACTCTTATTATTATCAATCTAACTCATATTATTAGCCATACTATGCTTATGTGATCGATAGAACGACAATTACTATACTTATTACTCTTATTATTATCAATCTAACTCATATTATTAGCCATACTATGCTTATATGATCGATAGAACGACAATTACTATACTTATTAGTCTTATTATTATCAATCTAACTCATATTATTAGCCATATTATGCTTATATGATCGATAGAGCGACAATTACTATACACATTACTCTTATTATTATCAATCTAACTCATATGATTAGCCATATAATGCTTGTATGAACGGTAGAACGATAATTACTATACTTATTACTCTTATTATTATCAATCTAACTCATATTATTAGCCATATTATGCTTATATGATCGATAGAACGACAATTACTATACACATTACTCTTATTATTATCAATCTAACTCATATGATTAGCCATATAATGCTTGTATGAACGGTAGAACGATAATTACTATACTTATTACTCTTAGTATTATCAATCTAGCTCATATTATTAGCCATATTATGCTTATATGATCGATAGAACTACAACTACTATACTCATTACTCTTATTATTATCAATCTAACTCACATTATTAGCCATATTATGCATATATGATCGATAGAACGACAATTACTATACTTATTACTCTTATTATTACCTATCTAACACATATTATTAGCCATATTATGCTTATATGATTGATAGAACGACAATTACTATACTTATTACACTCACTGTTATCAATCTAACTCATATTATTAACCATATTATGCTTATATGATCGATAGAACGACAATTACTATACTCACTACTGTTATTATTATCAATCTAACTCATATGATTAGCCATATAATGCTTGTATGATCGGTAGAACGATAATTACTATACTTATTACTCTTATTATTATCAATCTAACTCATATTATTAGCCATATTATGCTTATATGATCGATAGAACGACAATTACTATACTTATTACTCTTATTATTATCAATCTAACTCATATTATTAGCCATACTATGCTTATATGATCGATAGAACGACAATTACTATACTTATTAGTCTTATTATTATCAATCTAACTCATATTATTAGCCATATTATGCTTATATGATCGATAGAACGACAATTACTATACTCACTACTGTTATTACTATCAATCTAACTCGTATTATTAGCCATATTATGCTTGTATGGTCGGTAGAACGATAATTACTATACTTATTACTCTTATTATTATCTATCTAACACATATTATTAGCCATATTATGCTTATATGATTGATAGAACGACAATTACTATACTTATTACACTCACTGTTATCAATCTAACTCATATTATTAACCATATTATGCAGATATGATCGATAGGACTACAACTACTATACTCATTGCTCTTATTATTATCAATCTAACTCATATTATTAGCCATATTATGCTTATATGATCGATAGAACGACAATTACTATACTTATTACACTCACTGCTATCAATCTAACTCATATTATTAACCATATTATGCAGATATGATCGATAGAACTACAATTACTATTCTTTTTACTCTTATTATTATCAATCTAACTCATATTATTAGCCATATTATGCTTATATGATTGATAGAACGACAATTACTATACTCATTACTCTTATTGTTATCAATCTAACTCATATTATTAGCCATATTATGCTTATATGATCGATAGAACGACAATTACTATTCTTTTTACTCTTATTATTATCAATCTAACTCATATTATTAGCCATATTATGCTTATATGATCGATAGAACGACATATACTATACTTATTACACTCGCTGTTATCAATCTAACTCATATTATTAACCATATTATGCAGATATGATCGATAGAACTACAATTACTATTCTTTTTACTCTTATTATTATCAATCTAACTCATATTATTAGCCATATTATGCTTATATGATCGATAGAACGACAATTACTATACTCATTACTCTTATTGCTATCAATCTAACTCATATTATTAGCCATATTATGCTTATGTGAACGATAGAACGACAATTACTATACTTATTACTCTTATTATTATCAATCTAACTCATATTATTAGCCTTACTATGCTTATGTGATCGATAGAACGACAATTACTATACTTATTACTCTTATTATTATCAATCTAACTCATATTATTAGCCATACTATGCTTATATGATCGATAGAACGACAATTACTATACTTATTAGTCTTATTATTATCAATCTAACTCATATTATTAGCCATATTATGCTTATATGATCGATAGAGCGACAATTACTATACACATTACTCTTATTATTATCAATCTAACTCATATGATTAGCCATATAATGCTTGTATGAACGGTAGAACGATAATTACTATACTTATTACTCTTATTATTATCAATCTAACTCATATTATTAGCCATATTATGCTTATATGATCGATAGAACGACAATTACTATACACATTACTCTTATTATTATCAATCTAACTCATATGATTAGCCATATAATGCTTGTATGAACGGTAGAACGATAATTACTATACTTATTACTCTTATTATTATCAATCTAGCTCATATTATTAGCCATATTATGCTTATATGATCGATAGAACTACAACTACTATACTCATTACTCTTATTATTATCAATCTAACTCACATTATTAGCCATATTATGCATATATGATCGATAGAACGACAATTACTATACTTATTACTCTTATTATTACCTATCTAACACATATTATTAGCCATATTATGCTTATATGATTGATAGAACGACAATTACTATACTTATTACACTCACTGTTATCAATCTAACTCATATTATTAACCATATTATGCAGATATGATCGATAGAACTACAACTACTATACTCATTACTCTTATTATTATCAATCTAACTCATATTATTAGCCATATTATGCTTATATGATCGATAGAACGACAATTACTATACTCATTACTCTTATTATTATCAATCTAACTCATATTATTAGCCATATTATGCTTATATGATCGATAGAACGACAATTACTATACTCACTACTGTTATTACTATCAATCTAACTCATATTATTAGCCATATTATGCTTATGTGAACGATAGAACGACAATTACTATACTTATTACTCTTATTATTATCAATCTAACTCATGTTATTAGCCATACTATGCAGATATGATCGATAGAACGACAATTACTATACACATTACTCTTATTATTATCAATCTAACTCATATTATTACCCATATTATGCTTATATGATCGATAGAACGACAATTACTATACTCATTGCTCTTATTGTTATCAATCTAACTCATATTATTAGCCATATTATGCTTATATGATTGATAGAACGACAATTACTATACTTACTACACTCACTGTTATCAATCTAACTCATATTATTAACCATATTATGCAGATATGATCGATAGAACTACAACTACTATACTCATTACTCTTATTATGATCAATCTAACTCACATTATTAGCCATATTATGCATATATGATCGATAGAACGACAATTACTATACTTATTACTCTTATTATTATCAATCTAACTCATATTATTAGCCGTATTATGCTTATATGATCGACAGAACGACAATTACTATACTTATTACACTCACTATTATCAATCTAACTCATATTATTAACCATATTATGCTTGTATGATCGGTAGAACGATAATTACTATACTTATTACTCTTATTATTATCAATCTAGCTCATATTATTAGCCATATTATGCTTATATGATCGATAGAACGACAATTACTATACTCACTACTGTTATTACTATCAATCTAACTCATATTATTAGCCATATTATGCTTATGTGAACGATAGAACGACAATTACTATACTTATTACTCTTATTATTATCAATCTAACTCATGTTATTAGCCATACTATGCTTACATGATCGATAGAACGACAATAACTATACTCATTACTCTTATTATTATCAATCTAACTCATATTATTAGCAATATTATGCTTATATGATCGATAGAACGACAATTACTATACTTATTACTCTTATTATTATCAATCTAACTCATATTATTAGCCATACTATGCTTATATGATCGATAGAACGACAATTACTATACTTATTAGTCTTATTATTATCAATCTAACTCATATTATTAGCCATATTATGCTTATATGATCGATAGAACGACAATTACTATACTCACTACTGTTATTACTATCAATCTAACTCGTATTATTAGCCATATTATGCTTATGTGAACGATAGAACGACAATTACTATACTTATTACTCTTATTATTATCAATCTAACTCATGTTATTAGCCATACTATGCTTACATGATCGATAGAACGACAATAACTATACTCATTACTCTTATTATTATCAATCTAACTCATATTATTAGCAATATTATGCTTATATGATCGATAGAACGACAATTACTATACTTATTACTCTTATTATTATCAATCTGACTCATATTATTAGCCGTATTATGCTTATATGATCGATAGAACGACAATTACTATACTCATTACTCTTATTATTATCAATCTAACTCATATTATTAGCCATATTATGCTTATATGATCGATAGAACGACAATTACTATACTTATTAGTCTTATTATTATCAATCTAACTCATATTATTAGCCATATTATGCTTATATGATCGATAGAACGACAATTACTATACTCATTACTCTTATTGCTATCAATCTAACTCATATTATTAGCCATATTATGCTTATGTGAACGATAGAACGACAATTACTATACTTATTACTCTTATTATTATCAATCTAACTCATATTATTAGCCATACTATGCTTATGTGATCGATAGAACGACAATTACTATACTTATTACTCTTATTATTATCAATCTAACTCATATTATTAGCCATACTATGCTTATATGATCGATAGAACGACAATTACTATACTTATTAGTCTTATTATTATCAATCTAACTCATATTATTAGCCATATTATGCTTATATGATCGATAGAGCGACAATTACTATACACATTACTCTTATTATTATCAATCTAACTCATATGATTAGCCATATAATGCTTGTATGAACGGTAGAACGATAATTACTAATACTTATTACTCTTATTATTATCAATCTAACTCATATTATTAGCCATATTATGCTTATATGATCGATAGAACGACAATTACTATACACATTACTCTTATTATTATCAATCTAACTCATATGATTAGCCATATAATGCTTGTATGAACGGTAGAACGATAATTACTATACTTATTACTCTTAGTATTATCAATCTAGCTCATATTATTAGCCATATTATGCTTATATGATCGATAGAACTACAACTACTATACTCATTACTCTTATTATTATCAATCTAACTCACATTATTAGCCATATTATGCATATATGATCGATAGAACGACAATTACTATACTTATTACTCTTATTATTACCTATCTAACACATATTATTAGCCATATTATGCTTATATGATTGATAGAACGACAATTACTATACTTATTACACTCACTGTTATCAATCTAACTCATATTATTAACCATATTATGCTTATATGATCGATAGAACGACAATTACTATACTCACTACTGTTATTATTATCAATCTAACTCATATGATTAGCCACTATAATGCTTGTATGATCGGTAGAACGATAATTACTATACTTATTACTCTTATTATTATCAATCTAACTCATATTATTAGCCATATTATGCTTATATGATCGATAGAACGACAATTACTATACTTATTACTCTTATTATTATCAATCTAACTCATATTATTAGCCATACTATGCTTATATGATCGATAGAACGACAATTACTATACTTATTAGTCTTATTATTATCAATCTAACTCATATTATTAGCCATATTATGCTTATATGATCGATAGAACGACAATTACTATACTCACTACTGTTATTACTATCAATCTAACTCGTATTATTAGCCATATTATGCTTGTATGGTCGGTAGAACGATAATTACTATACTTATTACTCTTATTATTATCTATCTAACACATATTATTAGCCATATTATGCTTATATGATTGATAGAACGACAATTACTATACTTATTACACTCACTGTTATCAATCTAACTCATATTATTAACCATATTATGCAGATATGATCGATAGGACTACAACTACTATACTCATTGCTCTTATTATTATCAATCTAACTCATATTATTAGCCATATTATGCTTATATGATCGATAGAACGACAATTACTATACTTATTACACTCACTGCTATCAATCTAACTCATATTATTAACCATATTATGCAGATATGATCGATAGAACTACAATTACTATTCTTTTTACTCTTATTATTATCAATCTAACTCATATTATTAGCCATATTATGCTTATATGATTGATAGAACGACAATTACTATACTCATTACTCTTATTGTTATCAATCTAACTCATATTATTAGCCATATTATGCTTATATGATCGATAGAACGACAATTACTATTCTTTTTACTCTTATTATTATCAATCTAACTCATATTATTAGCCATATTATGCTTATATGATCGATAGAACGACATATACTATACTTATTACACTCGCTGTTATCAATCTAACTCATATTATTAACCATATTATGCAGATATGATCGATAGAACTACAATTACTATTCTTTTTACTCTTATTATTATCAATCTAACTCATATTATTAGCCATATTATGCTTATATGATCGATAGAACGACAATTACTATACTCATTACTCTTATTGCTATCAATCTAACTCATATTATTAGCCATATTATGCTTATGTGAACGATAGAACGACAATTACTATACTTATTACTCTTATTATTATCAATCTAACTCATATTATTAGCCTTACTATGCTTATGTGATCGATAGAACGACAATTACTATACTTATTACTCTTATTATTATCAATCTAACTCATATTATTAGCCATACTATGCTTATATGATCGATAGAACGACAATTACTATACTTATTAGTCTTATTATTATCAATCTAACTCATATTATTAGCCATATTATGCTTATATGATCGATAGAGCGACAATTACTATACACATTACTCTTATTATTATCAATCTAACTCATATGATTAGCCATATAATGCTTGTATGAACGGTAGAACGATAATTACTATACTTATTACTCTTATTATTATCAATCTAACTCATATTATTAGCCATATTATGCTTATATGATCGATAGAACGACAATTACTATACACATTACTCTTATTATTATCAATCTAACTCATATGATTAGCCATATAATGCTTGTATGAACGGTAGAACGATAATTACTATACTTATTACTCTTATTATTATCAATCTAGCTCATATTATTAGCCATATTATGCTTATATGATCGATAGAACTACAACTACTATACTCATTACTCTTATTATTATCAATCTAACTCACATTATTAGCCATATTATGCATATATGATCGATAGAACGACAATTACTATACTTATTACTCTTATTATTACCTATCTAACACATATTATTAGCCATATTATGCTTATATGATTGATAGAACGACAATTACTATACTTATTACACTCACTGTTATCAATCTAACTCATATTATTAACCATATTATGCAGATATGATCGATAGAACTACAACTACTATACTCATTACTCTTATTATTATCAATCTAACTCATATTATTAGCCATATTATGCTTATATGATCGATAGAACGACAATTACTATACTCATTACTCTTATTATTATCAATCTAACTCATATTATTAGCCATATTATGCTTATATGATCGATAGAACGACAATTACTATACTCACTACTGTTATTACTATCAATCTAACTCATATTATTAGCCATATTATGCTTATGTGAACGATAGAACGACAATTACTATACTTATTACTCTTATTATTATCAATCTAACTCATGTTATTAGCCATACTATGCAGATATGATCGATAGAACGACAATTACTATACACATTACTCTTATTATTATCAATCTAACTCATATTATTACCCATATTATGCTTATATGATCGATAGAACGACAATTACTATACTCATTGCTCTTATTGTTATCAATCTAACTCATATTATTAGCCATATTATGCTTATATGATTGATAGAACGACAATTACTATACTTACTACACTCACTGTTATCAATCTAACTCATATTATTAACCATATTATGCAGATATGATCGATAGAACTACAACTACTATACTCATTACTCTTATTATGATCAATCTAACTCACATTATTAGCCATATTATGCATATATGATCGATAGAACGACAATTACTATACTTATTACTCTTATTATTATCAATCTAACTCATATTATTAGCCGTATTATGCTTATATGATCGACAGAACGACAATTACTATACTTATTACACTCACTATTATCAATCTAACTCATATTATTAACCATATTATGCTTGTATGATCGGTAGAACGATAATTACTATACTTATTACTCTTATTATTATCAATCTAGCTCATATTATTAGCCATATTATGCTTATATGATCGATAGAACGACAATTACTATACTCACTACTGTTATTACTATCAATCTAACTCATATTATTAGCCATATTATGCTTATGTGAACGATAGAACGACAATTACTATACTTATTACTCTTATTATTATCAATCTAACTCATGTTATTAGCCATACTATGCTTACATGATCGATAGAACGACAATAACTATACTCATTACTCTTATTATTATCAATCTAACTCATATTATTAGCAATATTATGCTTATATGATCGATAGAACGACAATTACTATACTTATTACTCTTATTATTATCAATCTAACTCATATTATTAGCCATACTATGCTTATATGATCGATAGAACGACAATTACTATACTTATTAGTCTTATTATTATCAATCTAACTCATATTATTAGCCATATTATGCTTATATGATCGATAGAACGACAATTACTATACTCACTACTGTTATTACTATCAATCTAACTCGTATTATTAGCCATATTATGCTTATGTGAACGATAGAACGACAATTACTATACTTATTACTCTTATTATTATCAATCTAACTCATGTTATTAGCCATACTATGCTTACATGATCGATAGAACGACAATAACTATACTCATTACTCTTATTATTATCAATCTAACTCATATTATTAGCAATATTATGCTTATATGATCGATAGAACGACAATTACTATACTTATTACTCTTATTATTATCAATCTGACTCATATTATTAGCCGTATTATGCTTATATGATCGATAGAACGACAATTACTATACTCATTACTCTTATTATTATCAATCTAACTCATATTATTAGCCATATTATGCTTATATGATCGATAGAACGACAATTACTATACTTATTAGTCTTATTATTATCAATCTAACTCATATTATTAGCCATATTATGCTTATATGATCGATAGAACGACAATTACTATACTCATTACTCTTATTATCAACAATCTAAGTCATATGATTAGCCATATTATGCTTGTACGATCGGTAGAACGATAATTACTATACTTATTACTCTTATTATTATCAATCAAACTCATATTATTAGCCATATTATGCTTATATGATCGATAGAACGACAATTACTATACTTATTACACTCACTGTTATCAATCTAACTCATATTATTAACCATATTATGCAGATATGATCGATAGAACGACAATTACTATACACATTACTCTTATTATTATCAATCTAACTCATATTATTACCCATATTATGCTTATATGATCGATAGAACGACAATTACTATACTCATTGCTCTTATTGTTATCAATCTAACTCATATTATTAGCCATATTATGCTTATATGATTGATAGAACGACAATTACTATACTTACTACACTCACTGTTATCAATCTAACTCATATTATTAACCATATTATGCAGATATGATCGATAGAACTACAACTACTATACTCATTACTCTTATTATGATCAATCTAACTCACATTATTAGCCATATTATGCATATATGATCGATAGAACGACAATTACTATACTTATTACTCTTATTATTATCAATCTAACTCATATTATTAGCCGTATTATGCTTATATGATCGACAGAACGACAATTACTATACTTATTACACTCACTATTATCAATCTAACTCATATTATTAACCATATTATGCTTGTATGATCGGTAGAACGATAATTACTATACTTATTACTCTTATTATTATCAATCTAGCTCATATTATTAGCCATATTATGCTTATATGATCGATAGAACGACAATTACTATACTCATTACTCTTATTGTTATCAATCTAACTCATATTATTAGCCATATTATGCTTATATGATCGATAGAACGGCAATTACTATACTCACTACTGTTATTACTATCAATCTAACTCATATTATTAGCCATACTATGCTTATATGATCGATAGAACGACAATTACTATACTTATTAGCCTTATTATTATCAATCTAACTCATATTATTAGCCATATTATGCTTATATGATCGATAGAACTACAACTACTATACTTATTACTCTTATTATTATCAATCTAACTCATATTATTAGCCATATTATGCTTATATGATCGGTAGAACTACAATAACTATACTTATTTCTCTTATTATTATCAATCTAACTCATATTATTAACCATATTATGCAGGAATGATCGATAGAACTACAACTACTATACTCATTGCTCTTATTATTATCAATCTAACTCATATTATTAGCCATATTATGCTTATATGATCGATAGAACGACAATTACTATACTTATTACACTCACTGTTATCAATCTAACTCATATTATTAACCATATTATGCAGATATGATCGATAGAACTACAATTACTATTCTTTTTACTCTTATTATTATCAATCTAACTCATATTATTAGCCATATAATGCTTATATGATCGATAGAACGACAATTACTATACTCATTACTCTTATTGTTATCAATCTAACTCATATTATTAGCCATATTATGCTTATATGATCGATAGAACGACAATTACTATACTCACTACTGTTATTACTATCAATCTAACTCGTATTATTAGCCATATTATGCTTATGTGATCGATAGAACGACAATTACTATACTTATTACTCTTATTATTATCAATCTAACTCATATTATTAGCCATACTATGCTTATATGATCGATAGAACGACAATTACTATACTTATTAGTCTTATTATTATCAATCTAACTCATATTATTAGCCATATTATGCTTATATGATCGATAGAACGACAATTACTATACTCACTACTGTTATTACTATCAATCTAACTCATATTATTAACCATATTATGCAGATATGATCGATAGAACTACAATTACTATTCTTTTTACTCTTATTATTATCAATCTAACTCATATTATTAGCCATATTATGCTTATATGATCGATAGAACGACAATTACTATACTCATTACTCTTATTGTTACCAATCTAACTCATATTATTAGCCATATTATGCTTATATGATCGATAGAACGACAATTACTATACTCACTACTGTTATTACTGTCAATCTAACTCGTATTATTAGCCATATTATGCTTATGTGATCGATAGAACGACAATTACTATACTTATTACTCTTATTATTATCAATCTAACTCATATTATTAGCCATACTATGCTTATATGATCGATAGAACGAAAATTACTATACTTATTAGTCTTATTATTATCAATCTAACTCATATTATTAGCCATATTATGCTTATATGATCGATAGAACGACAATTACTATACTCACTACTGTTATTGCTATCAATCTAACTCATATTATTAGCCATATTATGCTTATGTGAACGATAGAACGACAATTACTATACTTATTACTCTTATTATTATCAATCTAACTCATATTATTAGCCATACTATGCTTATGTGATCGATAGAACGACAATTACTATACTTATTACTCTTATTATTATCAATCTAACTCATATTATTAGCCATACTATGCTTATATGATCGATAGGACGACAATTACTATACTTATTAGTCTTATTATTATCAATCTAACTCATATTATTAGCCATATTATGCTTATATGATCGATAGAACGACAATTACTATACACATTACTCTTATTATTATCAATCTAACTCATATGATTAGCCATATAATGCTTGTATGAACGGTAGAACGATAATTACTATACTTATTACTCTTATTATAATCAATCTAACTCATATTATTAGCCATATTATGCTTATATGATCGATAGAACTACAACTACTATACTTATTACTCTTATTATTATCAATCTAACTCATATTATTAGCCATATTATGCTTATATGATCGGTAGAACTACAATAACTATACTTATTTCTCTTATTATTATCAATCTAACTCATAATATTAACCATATTATGCAGGAATGATCGATAGAACTACAACTACTATACTCATTGCTCTTATTATTATCAATCTAACTCATATTATTAGCCATATTATGCTTATATGATCGATAGAACGACAATTACTATACTTATTACACTCACTGTTATCAATCTAACTCATATTATTAACCATATTATGCAGATATGATCGATAGAACTACAATTACTATTCTTTTTACTCTTATTATTATCAATCTAACTCATATTATTAGCCATATAATGCTTATATGATCGATAGAACGACAATTACTATACTCATTACTCTTATTGTTATCAATCTAACTCATATTATTAGCCATATTATGCTTATATGATCGATAGAACGACAATTACTATACTCACTACTGTTATTACTATCAATCTAACTCGTATTATTAGCCATATTATGCTTATGTGATCGATAGAACGACAATTACTATACTTATTACTCTTATTATTATCAATCTAACTCATATTATTAGCCATACTATGCTTATATGATCGATAGAACGACAATTACTATACTTATTAGTCTTATTATTATCAATCTAACTCATATTATTAGCCATATTATGCTTATATGATCGATAGAACGACAATTACTATACTCACTACTGTTATTACTATCAATCTAACTCATATTATTAACCATATTATGCAGATATGATCGATAGAACTACAATTACTATTCTTTTTACTCTTATTATTATCAATCTAACTCATATTATTAGCCATATTATGCTTATATGATCGATAGAACGACAATTACTATACTCATTACTCTTATTGTTACCAATCTAACCCATATTATTAGCCATATTATGCTTATATGATCGATAGAACGACAATTACTGTACTCACTACTGTTATTACTGTCAATCTAACTCGTATTATTAGCCATATTATGCTTATGTGATCGATAGAACGACAATTACTATACTTATTACTCTTATTATTATCAATCTAACTCATATTATTAGCCATACTATGCTTATATGATCGATAGAGCGAAAATTACTATACTTATTAGTCTTATTATTATCAATCTAACTCATATTATTAGCCATACTATGCTTATGTGATCGATAGAACGACAATTACTATACTTATTACTCTTATTATTATCAATCTAACTCATATTATTAGCCATACTATGCTTATATGATCGATAGGACGACAATTACTATACTTATTAGTCTTATTATTATCAATCTAACTCATATTATTAGCCATATTATGCTTATATGATCGATAGAACGACAATTACTATACACATTACTCTTATTATTATCAATCTAACTCATATGATTAGCCATATAATGCTTGTATGAACGGTAGAACGATAATTACTATACTTATTACTCTTATTATAATCAATCTAACTCATATTATTAGCCATATTATGCTTATATGATCGATAGAACTACAACTACTATACTTATTACTCTTATTATTATCAATCTAACTCATATTATTAGCCATATTATGCTTATATGATCGGTAGAACTACAATAACTATACTTATTTCTCTTATTATTATCAATCTAACTCATAATATTAACCATATTATGCAGGAATGATCGATAGAACTACAACTACTATACTCATTGCTCTTATTATTATCAATCTAACTCATATTATTAGCCATATTATGCTTATATGATCGATAGAACGACAATTACTATACTTATTACACTCACTGTTATCAATCTAACTCATATTATTAACCATATTATGCAGATATGATCGATAGAACTACAATTACTATTCTTTTTACTCTTATTATTATCAATCTAACTCATATTATTAGCCATATAATGCTTATATGATCGATAGAACGACAATTACTATACTCATTACTCTTATTGTTATCAATCTAACTCATATTATTAGCCATATTATGCTTATATGATCGATAGAACGACAATTACTATACTCACTACTGTTATTACTATCAATCTAACTCGTATTATTAGCCATATTATGCTTATGTGATCGATAGAACGACAATTACTATACTTATTACTCTTATTATTATCAATCTAACTCATATTATTAGCCATACTATGCTTATATGATCGATAGAACGACAATTACTATACTTATTAGTCTTATTATTATCAATCTAACTCATATTATTAGCCATATTATGCTTATATGATCGATAGAACGACAATTACTATACTCACTACTGTTATTACTATCAATCTAACTCATATTATTAACCATATTATGCAGATATGATCGATAGAACTACAATTACTATTCTTTTTACTCTTATTATTATCAATCTAACTCATATTATTAGCCATATTATGCTTATATGATCGATAGAACGACAATTACTATACTCATTACTCTTATTGTTACCAATCTAACTCATATTATTAGCCATATTATGCTTATATGATCGATAGAACGACAATTACTATACACATTACTCTTATTATTATCAATTTAACTCATATGATTAGCCATATAATGCTTGTATGAACGGTAGAACGATAATTACTATACTTATTACTCTTATTATAATCAATCTAACTCATATTATTAGCCATATTATGCTTATATGATCGATAGAACGACAATTACTATACACATTACTCTTATTATTATCAATCTAACTCATATGATTAGCCATATAATGCTTGTATGAACGGTAGAACGATAATTACTATACTTATTACTCTTATTATTATCAATCTAGCTCATATTATTAGCCATATTATGCTTATATGATCGATAGAACTACAACTACTATACTCATTACTCTTATTATTATCAATCTAACTCACATTATTAGCCATATTATGCATATATGATCGATAGAACGACAATTACTATACTTATTACTCTTATTATTACCTATCTAACACATATTATTAGCCATATTATGCTTATATGATTGATAGAACGACAATTACTATACTTATTACACTCACTGTTATCAATCTAACTCATATTATTAACCATATTATGCAGATATGATCGATAGAACTACAACTACTATACTCATTACTCTCATTATTATCAATCTAACTCATATTATTAGCCATATTATGCTTATATGATCGATAGAACGACAATTACTATACTCATTACTCTTATTATTATCAATCTAACTCATATTATTAGCCATATTATGCTTATATGATAGATAGAACGACAATTACTATACTCACTACTGTTATTACTATCAATCTAACTCATATTATTAGCCATATTATGCTTATGTGAACGATAGAACGACAATTACTATACTTATTACTCTTATTATTATCAATCTAACTCATGTTATTAGCCATACTATGCTTACATGATCGATAGAACGACAATAACTATACTCATTACTCTTATTATTATCAATCTAACTCATATTATTAGCAATATTATGCTTATATGATCGATAGAACGACAATTACTATACTTATTACTCTTATTATTATCAATCTGACTCATATTATTAGCCGTATTATGCTTATATGATCGATAGAACGACAATTACTATACTCATTACTCTTATTATTATCAATCTAACTCATATTATTAGCCATATTATGCTTATATGATCGATAGAACGACAATTACTATACTTATTAGTCTTATTATTATCAATCTAACTCATATTATTAGCCATATTATGCTTATATGATCGATAGAACGACAATTACTATACTCATTACTCTTATTATCATCAATCCAAGTCATATGATTAGCCATATTATGCTTGTACGATCGGTAGAACGATAATTACTATACTTATTACTCTTATTATTATCAATCAAACTCATATTATTAGCCATATTATGCTTATATGATCGATAGAACGACAATTACTATACTTATTACACTCACTGTTATCAATCTAACTCATATTATTAACCATATTATGCAGATATGATCGATAGAACGACAATTACTATACTCATTACTCTTATTATTATCAATCTAACTCATATTATTACCCATATTATGCTTATATGATCGATAGAACGACAATTACTATACTCATTGCTCTTATTGTTATCAATCTAACTCATATTATTAGCCATATTATGCTTATATGATTGATAGAACGACAATTACTATACTTACTACACTCACTGTTATCAATCTAACTCATATTATTAACCATATTATGCAGATATGATCGATAGAACTACAACTACTATACTCATTACTCTTATTATGATCAATCTAACTTACATTATTAGCCATATTATGCATATATGATCGATAGAACGACAATTACTATACTTATTACTCTTATTATTATCAATCTAACTCATATTATTAGCCATATTATGCTTATATGATCGATAGAACGACAATTACTATACTTATTAGTCTTATTATTATCAATCTAAC
Organism: Megachile rotundata; assembly: GCF_050947335.1. NCBI lineage: Eukaryota > Metazoa > Arthropoda > Insecta > Hymenoptera > Megachilidae > Megachile > Megachile rotundata. The sequence continues at coordinate 35,930 of NW_027474379.1, forward strand.
TCATATTATTAGCCATATTATGCTTATATGATCGATAGAACGACAATTACTATACTCATTACTCTTATTATCATCAATCCAAGTCATATGATTAGCCATATTATGCTTGTACGATCGGTAGAACGATAATTACTATACTTATTACTCTTATTATTATCAATCAAACTCATATTATTAGCCATATTATGCTTATATGATCGATAGAACGACAATTACTATACTTATTACACTCACTGTTATCAATCTAACTCATATTATTAACCATATTATGCAGATATGATCGATAGAACGACAATTACTATACTCATTACTCTTATTATTATCAATCTAACTCATATTATTACCCATATTATGCTTATATGATCGATAGAACGACAATTACTATACTCATTGCTCTTATTGTTATCAATCTAACTCATATTATTAGCCATATTATGCTTATATGATTGATAGAACGACAATTACTATACTTACTACACTCACTGTTATCAATCTAACTCATATTATTAACCATATTATGCAGATATGATCGATAGAACTACAACTACTATACTCATTACTCTTATTATGATCAATCTAACTTACATTATTAGCCATATTATGCATATATGATCGATAGAACGACAATTACTATACTTATTACTCTTATTATTATCAATCTAACTCATATTATTAGCCGTATTATGCTTATATGATCGACAGAACGACAATTACTATACTTATTACACTCACTATTATCAATCTAACTCATATTATTAACCATATTATGCTTGTATGATCGGTAGAACGATAATTACTATACTTATTACTCTTATTATTATCAATCTAGCTCATATTATTAGCCATATTATGCTTATATGATCGATAGAACGACAATTACTATACTCATTACTCTTATTGTTATCAATCTAACTCATATTATTAGCCATATTATGCTTATATGATCGATAGAACGACAATTACTATACTCACTACTGTTATTACTATCAATCTAACTCATATTATTAGCCATACTATGCTTATATGATCGATAGAACGACAATTACTATACTTATTAGCCTTATTATTATCAATCTAACTCATATTATTAGCCATATTATGCTTATATGATCGATAGAACTACAACTACTATACTTATTACTCTTATTATTATCAATCTAACTCATATTATTAGCCATATTATGCTTATATGATCGGTAGAACTACAATAACTATACTTATTTCTCTTATTATTATCAATCTAACTCATATTATTAACCATATTATGCAGGTATGATCGATAGAACTACAACTACTATACTCATTACTCTTATTATTATCAATCTAACTCACATTATTAGCCATATTATACATATATGATCGATAGAACGGCAATTACTATACTTATTACTCTTATTATTATCTATCTAACACATATTATTAGCCATATTATGCTTATATGATTGATAGAACGACAATTACTATACTTATTACACTCACTGTTATCAATCTAACTCATATTATTAACCATATTATGCAGATATGATCGATAGGACTACAACTACTATACTCATTGCTCTTATTATTATCAATCTAACTCATATTATTAGCCATATTATGCTTATATGATCGATAGAACGACAATTACTATACTCACTACTGTTATTACTATCAATCTAACTCGTATTATTAGCCATATTATGCTTATGTGATCGATAGAACGACAATTACTATACTCACTACTGTTATTACTATCAATCTAACTCGTATTATTAGCCATATTATGCTTATGTGATCGATAGAACGACAATTACTATACTTATTACTCTTATTATTATCAATCTAACTCATATTATTAGCCATACTATGCTTATATGATCGATAGAACGACAATTACTATACTTATTAGTCTTATTATTATCAATCTAACTGATATTATTAGCCATATTATGCTTATATGATCGATAGAACGACAATTACTATAGTCACTACTGTTATTGCTACCAATCTAACTCATATTATTAGCCATATTATGCTTATGTGAACGATAGAACGACAATTACTATACTTATTACTCTTATTATTATGAATCTAACTCATATTATTAGCCATACTATGCTTATATGATCGATAGAACGACAATTACTATACTTATTAGTCTTATTATTATCAATCTAACTCATATTATTAGCCATATTATGCTTATATGATCGATAGAACGACAATTACTATACTCACTACTGTTATTGCTATCAATCTAACTCATATTATTAGCCATATTATGCTTATGTGAACGATAGAACGACAATTACTATACTTATTACTCTTATTATTATCAATCTAACTCATGTTATTAGCCATACTATGCTTACATGATCGATAGAACGACAATAACTATACTCATTACTCTTATTATTATCAATCTAACTCATATTATTAGCAATATTATGCTTATATGATCGATAGAACGACAATTACTATACTTATTACTCTTATTATTATCAATCTGACTCATATTATTAGCCGTATTATGCTTATATGATCGATAGAACGACAATTACTATAGTTATTAGTCTTATTATTATCAATCTAACTCATATTATTAGCCATATTATGCTTATAGGATCGGTAGAACTACAATTACTATACTTATTTCTCTTATTATTATCAATCTAACTCATATTATTAGCCATATTATGCAGATATGATCGATAGAACTACAACTACTATACTCATTACTCTTATTATTATCAATCTAACTCATATTATTAGCCATATTATGCTTATATGATTGATAGAACGACAATTACTATACTTATTACACTCACTGTTATCAATCTAACTCATATTATTAACCATATTATGCAGATATGATCGATAGGACTACAACTACTATACTCATTGCTCTTATTATTATCAATCTAACTCATATTATTAGCCATATTATGCTTATATGATCGATAGAACGACAATTACTATACTTATTACACTCACTGTTATCAATCTAACTCATATTATTAATCATATTATGCAGATATGATCGATAGAACTACAATTACTATTCTTTTTACCCTTATTATTATCAATCTAGCTCATATTATTAGCCATACTATGCTTATATGATCGATAGAACGACAATTACTATACTTATTAGTCTTATTATTATCAATCTAACTCATATTATTAGCCATATTATGCTTATATGATCGATAGAACGACAATTACTATACTCACTACTGTTATTGCTACCAATCTAACTCATATTATTAGCCATATTATGCTTATGTGAACGATAGAACGACAATTACTATACTTATTACTCTTTTTATTATGAATCTAACTCATATTATTAGCCATACTATGCTTATATGATCGATAGAACGACAATTACTATACTTATTAGTCTTATTATTATCAATCTAACTCATATTATTAGCCATATTATGCTTATATGATCGATAGAACGACAATTACTATACTCACTACTGTTATTGCTATCAATCTAACTCATATTATTAGCCATATTATGCTTATGTGAACGATAGAACAACAATTACTATACTTATTACTCTTATTATTATCAATCTAACTCATGTTATTAGCCATACTATGCTTACATGATCGATAGAACGACAATAACTATACTCATTACTCTTATTATTATCAATCTAACTCATATTATTAGCAATATTATGCTTATATGATCGATAGAACGACAATTACTATACTTATTACTCTTATTATTATCATTCTGACTCATATTATTAGCCGTATTATGCTTATATGATCGATAGAACGACAATTACTATAGTTATTAGTCTTATTATTATCAATCTAACTCATATTATTAGCCATATTATGCTTATAGGATTGGTAGAACTACAATTACTATACTTATTTCTCTTATTATTATCAATCTAACTCATATTATTAGCCATATTATGCAGATATGATCGATAGAACTACAACTACTATACTCATTACTCTTATTATTATCAATCTAACTCATATTATTAGCCATATTATGCTTATATGATTGATAGAACGACAATTACTATACTTATTACACTCACTGTTATCAATCTAACTCATATTATTAACCATATTATGCAGATATGATCGATAGGACTACAACTACTATACTCATTGCTCTTATTATTATCAATCTAACTCATATTATTAGCCATATTATGCTTATATGATCGATAGAACGACAATTACTATACTTATTACACTCACTGTTATCAATCTAACTCATATTATTAATCATATTATGCAGATATGATCGATAGAACTACAATTACTATTCTTTTTACCCTTATTATTATCAATCTAGCTCATATTATTAGCCATATTATGCTTATATGATCAATAGAACGACAATTACTATACTCATTATTCTTATTGTTATCAATCTAACTCATATTATTAGCCATATTATGCTTATATGATCGATAGAACGACAATTACTATACTCACTACTGTTATTACTATCAATCTAACTCGTATTATTAGCCATATTATGCTTATGTGATCGATAGAACGACAATTACTATACTTATTACTCTTATTATTATCAATCTAACTCATACTATTAGCCATACTATGCTTATATGATCGATAGAACGACAATTACTATACTCATTACTCTTATTATTATCAATCTAACTCATATGATTAGCCATATTATGCTTGTATGATCGGTAGAACGATAATTACTATACTTATTACTCTTATTATTATCAATCTAACTCGTATTATTAGCCATATTATGCTTATATGATCGATAGAAAAACAATTACTATACTCACTACTGTTATTACTGTCAATCTAACTCGTATTATTAGCCATATTATGCTTATGTGATCGATAGAACGACAATTACTATACTTATTACTCTTATTATTATCAATCTAACTCATATTATTAGCCATACTATGCTTATATGATCGATAGAACGAAAATTACTATACTTATTAGTCTTATTATTATCAATCTAACTCATATTATTAGCCATATTATGCTTATATGATCGATAGAACGACAATTACTATACTCACTACTGTTATTGCTATCAATCTAACTCATATTATTAGCCATATTATGCTTATGTGAACGATAGAACGACAATTACTATACTTATTACTCTTATTATTATCAATCTAACTCATATTATTAGCCATACTATGCTTATGTGATCGATAGAACGACAATTACTATACTTATTACTCTTATTATTATCAATCTAACTCATATTATTAGCCATACTATGCTTATATGATCGATAGAACGACAATTACTATACTTATTAGTCTTATTATTATCAATCTAACTCATATTATTAGCCATATTATGCTTATATGATCGATAGAACGACAATTACTATACACATTACTCTTATTATTATAAATCTAACTCATATGATTAGCCATATAATGCTTGTATGATCGGTAGAACGATAATTACTATACTTATTACTCTTATTATTATCAATCTAACTCATATTATTAGCCATATTATGCTTATATGATCGATAGAACGACAATTACTATACTTATTACTCTTATTATTATCAATCTAACTCATATTATTAGCCATACTATGCTTATATGATCGATAGAACGACAATTACTATACTTATTAGTCTTATTATTATCAATCTAACTCATATTATTAGCCATATTATGCTTATATGATCGATAGAACGACAATTACTATACTCACTACTGTTATTACTATCAATCTAACTCGTATTATTAGCCATATTATGCTTGTATGATCGGTAGAACGATAATTACTATACTTATTACTCTTATTATTATCTATCTAACACATATTATTAGCCATATTATGCTTATATGATTGATAGAACGACAATTACTATACTTATTACACTCACTGTTATCAATCTAACTCATATTATTAACCATATTATGCAGATATGATCGATGGGACTACAACTACTATACTCATTGCTCTTATTATTATCAATCTAACTCATATTATTAGCCATATTATGCTTATATGATCGATAGAACGACAATTACTATACTTATTACACTCGCTGTTATCAATCTAACTCATATTATTAACCATATTATGCAGATATGATCGATAGAACTACAATTACTATTCTTTTTACTCTTATTATTATCGATCTAACTCATATTATTAGCCATATTATGCTTATATGATCGATAGAACGACAATTACTATACTCACTACTGTTATTACTATCAATCTAACTCGTATTATTAGCCATATTATGCTTATGTGATCGATAGAACGACAATTACTATACTTATTACTCTTATTATTATCAATCTAACTCATATTATTAGCCATACTATGCTTATATGATCGATAGAACGACAATTACTATACTTATTAGTCTTATTATTATCAATCTAACTCATATTATTAGCCATATTATGCTTATATGATCGATAGAACGACAATTACTATACTCACTACTGTTCTTGCTACCAATCTAGCTCATATTATTAGCCATATTATGCTTATATGATCGATAGAACGACAATTACTATACTCATTATTCTTATTGTTATCAATCTAACTCATATTATTAGCCATATTATGCTTATATGATCGATAGAACGACAATTACTATACTCACTACTGTTATTACTATCAATCTAACTCGTATTATTAGCCATATTATGCTTATGTGATCGATAGAACGACAATTACTATACTTATTACTCTTATTATTATCAATCTAACTCATACTATTAGCCATACTATGCTTATATGACCGATAGAACGACAATTACTATACTCATTACTCTTATTATTATCAATCTAACTCATATGATTAGCCATATTATGCTTATGTGATCGATAGAACGACAATTACTATACTCACTACTGTTATTACTGTCAATCTAACTCGTATTATTAGCCATATTATGCTTATGTGATCGATAGAACGACAATTACTATACTTATTACTCTTATTATTATCAATCTAACTCATATTATTAGCCATACTATGCTTATATGATCGATAGAACGAAAATTACTATACTTATTAGTCTTATTATTATCAATCTAACTCATATTATTAGCCATATTATGCTTATATGATCGATAGAACGACAATTACTATACTCACTACTGTTATTGCTATCAATCTAACTCATATTATTAGCCATATTATGCTTATGTGAACGATAGAACGACAATTACTATACTTATTACTCTTATTATTATCAATCTAACTCATATTATTGGCCATACTATGCTTATGTGATCGATAGAACGACAATTACTATACTTATTACTCTTATTATTATCAATCTAACTCATATTATTAGCCATACTATGCTTATATGATCGATAGAACGACAATTACTATACTTATTAGTCTTATTATTATCAATCTAAATCATATTATTAGCCATATTATGCTTATATGATCGATAGAACGACAATTACTATACTCACTACTGTTATTATTATCAATCTAACTCATATGATTAGCCATATAATGCTTGTATGATCGGTAGAACGATAATTACTATACTTATTACTCTTATTATTATCAATCTAACTCATATTATTAGCCATATTATGCTTATATGATCGATAGAACGACAATTACTATACTTATTACTCTTATTATTATCAATCTAACTCATATTATTAGCCATACTATGCTTATATGATCGATAGAACGACAATTACTATACTTATTAGTCTTATTATTATCAATCTAACTCATATTATTAGCCATATTATGCTTATATGATCGATAGAACGACAATTACTATACTCACTACTGTTATTACTATCAATCTAACTCGTATTATTAGCCATATTATGCTTGTATGGTCGGTAGAACGATAATTACTATACTTATTACTCTTATTATTATCTATCTAACACATATTATTAGCCATATTATGCTTATATGATTGATAGAACGACAATTACTATACTTATTACACTCACTGTTATCAATCTAACTCATATTATTAACCATATTATGCAGATATGATCGATAGGACTACAACTACTATACTCATTGCTCTTATTATTATCAATCTAACTCATATTATTAGCCATATTATGCTTATATGATCGATAGAACGACAATTACTATACTTATTACACTCACTGCTATCAATCTAACTCATATTATTAACCATATTATGCAGATATGATCGATAGAACTACAATTACTATTCTTTTTACTCTTATTATTATCAATCTAACTCATATTATTAGCCATATTATGCTTATATGATTGATAGAACGACAATTACTATACTCATTACTCTTATTGTTATCAATCTAACTCATATTATTAGCCATATTATGCTTATATGATCGATAGAACGACAATTACTATTCTTTTTACTCTTATTATTATCAATCTAACTCATATTATTAGCCATATTATGCTTATATGATCGATAGAACGACATATACTATACTTATTACACTCGCTGTTATCAATCTAACTCATATTATTAACCATATTATGCAGATATGATCGATAGAACTACAATTACTATTCTTTTTACTCTTATTATTATCAATCTAACTCATATTATTAGCCATATTATGCTTATATGATCGATAGAACGACAATTACTATACTCATTACTCTTATTGTTATCAATCTAACTCATATTATTAGCCATATTATGCTTATATGATCGATAGAACGACAATTACTATACTCACTACTGTTATTACTATCAATCTAACTCGTATTATTAGCCATATTATGCTTATGTGATCGATAGAACGACAATTACTATACTTATTACTCTTATTATTATCAATCTAACTCATATTATTAGCCATACTATGCTTATATGATCGATAGAACGACAATTACTATACTTATTAGTCTTATTATTATCAATCTAAATCATATTATTAGCCATATTATGCTTATATGATCGATAGAACGACAATTACTATACTCACTACTGTTATTATTATCAATCTAACTCATATGATTAGCCATATAATGCTTGTATGATCGGTAGAACGATAATTACTATACATATTACTCTTATTATTATCAATCTAACTCATATTATTAGCCATATTATGCTTATATGATCGATAGAACGACAATTACTATACTTATTACTCTTATTATTATCAATCTAACTCATATTATTAGCCATACTATGCTTATATGATCGATAGAACGACAATTACTATACTTATTAGTCTTATTATTATCAATCTAACTCATATTATTAGCCATATTATGCTTATATGATCGATAGAACGACAATTACTATACTCACTACTGTTATTACTATCAATCTAACTCGTATTATTAGCCATATTATGCTTGTATGGTCGGTAGAACGATAATTACTATACTTATTACTCTTATTATTATCTATCTAACACATATTATTAGCCATATTATGCTTATATGATTGATAGAACGACAATTACTATACTTATTACACTCACTGTTATCAATCTAACTCATATTATTAACCATATTATGCAGATATGATCGATAGGACTACAACTACTATACTCATTGCTCTTATTATTATCAATCTAACTCATATTATTAGCCATATTATGCTTATATGATCGATAGAACGACAATTACTATACTTATTACACTCACTGCTATCAATCTAACTCATATTATTAACCATATTATGCAGATATGATCGATAGAACTACAATTACTATTCTTTTTACTCTTATTATTATCAATCTAACTCATATTATTAGCCATATTATGCTTATATGATTGATAGAACGACAATTACTATACTCATTACTCTTATTGTTATCAATCTAACTCATATTATTAGCCATATTATGCTTATATGATCGATAGAACGACAATTACTATTCTTTTTACTCTTATTATTATCAATCTAACTCATATTATTAGCCATATTATGCTTATATGATCGATAGAACGACATATACTATACTTATTACACTCGCTGTTATCAATCTAACTCATATTATTAACCATATTATGCAGATATGATCGATAGAACTACAATTACTATTCTTTTTACTCTTATTATTATCAATCTAACTCATATTATTAGCCATATTATGCTTATATGATCGATAGAACGACAATTACTATACTCATTACTCTTATTGTTATCAATCTAACTCATATTATTAGCCATATTATGCTTATATGATCGATAGAACGACAATTACTATACTCACTACTGTTATTACTATCAATCTAACTCGTATTATTAGCCATATTATGCTTATGTGATCGATAGAACGACAATTACTATACTTATTACTCTTATTATTATCAATCTAACTCATATTATTAGCCATACTATGCTTATATGATCGATAGAACGACAATTACTATACTTATTAGTCTTATTATTATCAATCTAACTCATATTATTAGCCATATTATGCTTATATGATCGATAGAACGACAATTACTATACTCACTACTGTTATTGCTATCAATCTAACTCATATTATTAGCCATATTATGCTTATGTGAACGATAGAACGACAATTACTATACTTATTACTCTTATTATTATCAATCTAACTCATATTATTAGCCATACTATGCTTATGTGATCGATAGAACGACAATTACTATACTTATTACTCTTATTATTATCATCTAACTCATATTATTAGCCATACTATGCTTATATGATCGATAGAACGACAATTACTATACTTATTAGTCTTATTATTATCAATCTAACTCATATTATTAGCCATATTATGCTTATATGATCGATAGAGCGACAATTACTATACACATTACTCTTATTATTATCAATCTAACTCATATGATTAGCCATATAATGCTTGTATGAACGGTAGAACGATAATTACTATACTTATTACTCTTATTATTATCAATCTAACTCATATTATTAGCCATATTATGCTTATATGATCGATCGAACGACAATTACTATACACATTACTCTTATTATTATCAATCTAACTCATATGATTAGCCATATAATGCTTGTATGAACGGTAGAACGATAATTACTATACTTATTACTCTTATTATTATCAATCTAGCTCATATTATTAGCCATATTATGCTTATATGATCGATAGAACTACAACTACTATACTCATTACTCTTATTATTATCAATCTAACTCACATTATTAGCCATATTATGCATATATGATCGATAGAACGACAATTACTATACTTATTACTCTTATTATTACCTATCTAACACATATTATTAGCCATATTATGCTTATATGATTGATAGAACGACAATTACTATACTTATTACACTCACTGTTATCAATCTAAACTCATATTATTAACCATATTATGCAGATATGATCGATAGAACTACAACTACTATACTCATTACTCTTATTATTATCAATCTAACTCATATTATTAGCCATATTATGCTTATATGATCGATAGAACGACAATTACTATACTCATTACTCTTATTATTATCAATCTAACTCATATTATTAGCCATATTATGCTTATATGATCGATAGAACGACAATTACTATACTCACTACTGTTATTACTATCAATCTAACTCATATTATTAGCCATATTATGCTTATGTGAACGATAGAACGACAATTACTATACTTATTACTCTTATTATTATCAATCTAACTCATGTTATTAAGCCATACTATGCAGATATGATCGATAGAACGACAATTACTATACACATTACTCTTATTATTATCAATCTAACTCATATTATTACCCATATTATGCTTATATGATCGATAGAACGACAATTACTATACTCATTGCTCTTATTGTTATCAATCTAGCTCATATTATTAGCCATATTATGCTTATATGATTGATAGAACGACAATTACTATACTTACTACACTCACTGTTATCAATCTAACTCATATTATTAACCATATTATGCAGATATGATCGATAGAACTACAACTACTATACTCATTACTCTTATTATGATCAATCTAACTCACATTATTAGCCATATTATGCATATATGATCGATAGAACGACAATTACTATACTTATTACTCTTATTATTATAAATCTAACTCATATTATTAGCCGTATTATGCTTATATGATCGACAGAACGACAATTACTATACTTATTACACTCACTATTATCAATCTAACTCATATTATTAACCATATTATGCTTGTATGATCGGTAGAACGATAATTACTATACTTATTACTCTTATTATTATCAATCTAGCTCATATTATTAGCCATATTATGCTTATATGATCGATAGAACGACAATTACTATACTCACTACTGTTATTGCTACCAATCTAGCTCATATTATTAGCCATATTATGCTTATATGATCGATAGAACGACAATTACTATACTCATTATTCTTATTGTTATCAATCTAACTCATATTATTAGCCATATTATGCTTATATGATCGATAGAACGACAATTACTATACTCACTACTGTTATTACTATCAATCTAACTCGTATTATTAGCCATATTATGCTTATGTGATCGATAGAACGACAATTACTATACTTATTACTCTTATTATTATCAATCTAACTCATATTATTAGCCATACTATGCTTATATGATCGATAGAACGACAATTACTATACTTATTAGTCTTATTATTATCAATCTAACTCATATTATTAGCCATATTATGCTTATATGATCGATAGAACGACAATTACTATACTCACTACTGTTATTACTATCAATCTAACTCGTATTATTAGCCATATTATGCTTGTATGGTCGGTAGAACGATAATTACTATACTTATTACTCTTATTATTATCTATCTAACACATATTATTAGCCATATTATGCTTATATGATTGATAGAACGACAATTACTATACTTATTACACTCACTGTTATCAATCTAACTCATATTATTAACCATATTATGCAGATATGATCGATAGGACTACAACTACTATACTCATTGCTCTTATTATTATCAATCTAACTCATATTATTAGCCATATTATGCTTATATGATCGATAGAACGACAATTACTATACTTATTACACTCACTGCTATCAATCTAACTCATATTATTAACCATATTATGCAGATATGATCGATAGAACTACAATTACTATTCTTTTTACTCTTATTATTATCAATCTAACTCATATTATTAGCCATATTATGCTTATATGATTGATAGAACGACAATTACTATACTCATTACTCTTATTGTTATCAATCTAACTCATATTATTAGCCATATTATGCTTATATGATCGATAGAACGACAATTACTATTCTTTTTACTCTTATTATTATCAATCTAACTCATATTATTAGCCATATTATGCTTATATGATCGATAGAACGACATATACTATACTTATTACACTCGCTGTTATCAATCTAACTCATATTATTAACCATATTATGCAGATATGATCGATAGAACTACAATTACTATTCTTTTTACTCTTATTATTATCAATCTAACTCATATTATTAGCCATATTATGCTTATATGATCGATAGAACGACAATTACTATACTCATTACTCTTATTGTTATCAATCTAACTCATATTATTAGCCATATTATGCTTATATGATCGATAGAACGACAATTACTATACTCACTACTGTTATTACTATCAATCTAACTCGTATTATTAGCCATATTATGCTTATGTGATCGATAGAACGACAATTACTATACTTATTACTCTTATTATTATCAATCTAACTCATATTATTAGCCATACTATGCTTATATGATCGATAGAACGACAATTACTATACTTATTAGTCTTATTATTATCAATCTAACTCATATTATTAGCCATATTATGCTTATATGATCGATAGAACGACAATTACTATACTCACTACTGTTATTGCTATCAATCTAACTCATATTATTAGCCATATTATGCTTATGTGAACGATAGAACGACAATTACTATACTTATTACTCTTATTATTATCAATCTAACTCATATTATTAGCCATACTATGCTTATGTGATCGATAGAACGACAATTACTATACTTATTACTCTTA